>NW_019177269.1:0-113856 GCF_002260705.1 Seriola dumerili | reverse complement strand
AAAAATGTGAAAAAACGTCATAGTATAGTAAGGCATAAAACGTCATAGTATAGTAAGGCATAAAAATTGGAAAAAATGTCATAGTATAATAAGGCATAAAAATATGAAAAAAGTCATAGTATAGTAAGGCATAAAAATGTGAAAAAAACGTCATAGTATAGTAAGGCAAAAAAATGTGAAAAAATGTCATAGTNAAGTCACAAGAAAATTAGGCATAAAAATGTGAAAAAAACGTCATAGTATAGTAAGGCATAAAATGTCATAGTATAGTAAGGCAAAAAAATGTGAAAAAACGTCACAGTATAGTAAGGCATAAAAATGTGAAAAAAAAGTCATAGTATAGTAAGGCAAAAAAATGTGAAAAAACGTCATAGTATCGTAAGGCAAAAAAATGTGAAAAAACGTCATAGTATAGTAAGGCATAAAATGTCATAGTATAGTAAGGCAAAAAAATGTGAAAAAACGTCACAGTATAGTAAGGCATAAAAATGTGAAAAAAACGTCATAGTATAGTAAGGCATAAAATGTCATAGTATAGTAAGGCAAAAAAATGTGAAAAAACGTCATAGTATAGTAAGGCAAAAAAATGTGAAAAAAAGTCATAGTATAGTAAGGCATAAAAATGTGAAAAAACGTCATAGTATAGTAAGGCAAAAAAATGTGAAAAAAAGTCATAGTATAGTAAGGCATAAAAATGTGAAAAAAAAGTCATAGTATAGTAAGGTATAAAAATTTGAAAAAACGTCATAGTATAGTAAGGCATAAAACGTCATAGTATAGTGAGGCAAAAAAATCTGAAAAAACGTCATAGTATAGTAAAGCAAAAAAATGTCAAAAAACGTCATATTATAGTAAGGCAAAAAAATGTGAAAAAAAGTCACAGTACAGTCAGGCAAAAAAATTTGAAAAAACGTCATATTATAGTAAGGCATAAAAATTAACACCATTTGCCTTTTTCTGGTGACGTTAGGTACCACTGTGATATTTTCACATGATGTGAGCCTTCAGATATAATCAGTCACTCTTTCAGAGCACAAATGGAAATGTGATTATTATTTTGGGGAAGACTTGTGACCCCCATCCTTTATGGTTAAATAAAAATCCCTCAGGAAACCAGGAATAAACACAAACACCTACAGTGAAATGTCAACTCACTGCACACACCTGCCATCGTCTCTTCCTGTTATCATTCCACATGAACTATTAGGCAGGAACACGTGTGTTTGTGTGTGTGGTTAGTTCATGCACAGTGGTAATGTAATGTTATGTACACTTTGTAATAGCTCCCACATAATAGGACTGCTAGGGTTGAAAGGTCTCATTGCCTCTCTTCTTCTCACTCACACACACTCATACATACACACACTTGTGTTCTCAAGAGTGTGTGCAAGACTCTCTCTCAGCTTGTTATTTACATCCTCATTTCCGGCTCACTGACGACCCGCTCTGCACCTCTGGGCCTAACGATGACCCCGCAATGACCTGACAGTGACCCTGGTGAATTGAAATCGGCTGCATGTGTGTGTTTTTGTGTTTATGTGTAAGTGAAGTTCTGCTTGGTCGCTCGTCTGTCCCCAAACCGAGTGATCGTAAACCCCCATCCCCTCTACTATTTTCCCAACTTCCCCTCCCCCGACGCAGTTTCCTCTTTGTCCCACTGACATTAGGAATCTTTCCGTGACAACAGAGTCGTGTTTACAGTAAACAAGTTCCCTCTTGGGAAGACTAAACTAAAAGGGAAATTCAGTGGGAATGGGGAGCTACAAGCACCATGCTCTTCCTCTCTGCTTCTCTTGACTTGTCCTTCTGCTCAACCTGTTCCTGAAAAAACTTTAACCAGCTGAGGAGCTGAAACTGTTCACAGTAAGTGAACTTCAGACATGTGTCAGAGCAACAACCTCCAAACACACCACTTTTTCTGGCGCAACTACTTCTTTGAAAGTAAACATTTAAGCTTGTAGCGCAGCGAGATCGCAGCACCTGTTTTGACTCCCAAACTATGAATGTGACCCTGACCTTTTACTAACGTCATCATCATCAGGCGTCATGGTAAATATGACGAGTGAGGCAGCGCGAACAAGTCCAAATCCTGATTAGGCTCCTGTATCAGGTGCACGGTCGTAGCTGCATAAAGTAGATGCTGGCACTCACACTTGAATAATTTTGACATTTAATATGGGGCAAACGTGTTTCAACTATAAGCCATCTATCAATCAATCAATGGTAAACGTGTGTGACACAAAACGCAGAGGCATGCAAACACACAACAGAAAAGATTCTTACCATCCCAGGCGTCAAACATATCGGTGATGAAGTAGTCTATGAAGGAGATCTGAGATTTGGGCACGCTGCAGGTGTTCCTGTCAAACACTGGCATCACCACTGGCAGCCCTTGTCTCTTCTCCTCATCTGTCTGCAGGGCAAACACAGAGAGATCATAATGAATGTCGTAGATCTCAACACCAAAGACATGTCTGATTATTTACATCAAGATCCAAATATTATTTCCTGAGAAATTGACGAAAGTGTCGAGAAATGCCCAAAATATCTCACAATGTTAAGAAAAGTGATTAAAAGTTCCTGGATCTGCCACTTAAACAGGATCTCTACCAATATTTAATGGGTTCTTTCCTGGCCCTCCCTCCATCCCTCCAAGTCTGCTGTGAATCGGTTCAGTGCTTTTTGTAATTCTGCTGACAATCAAACAAACAAACTGACGAACAGACTCAGGTGAAAACCACCTGCTCGGTGGAGGTAATAAATGCAAACTCGAGGTATATTTGTAGCTTGGAAGGTCAGAGACCATAAATGAGATAATTTCTGCAAAGTGAGATGATGAAAATGATCAAAAGAAACAAATGCCTGTCCCCCTTTTACAGCTCTGTTCTCAGCTTTTAACTGCATTGTTCTATCACACTGAGCTGTATTAGTGCTGTTCACACACCTGTGCAAAGTACTCCTCTGAGATCCGTCCGGCCCACTCGATGCAGAGCTCCAGCGGTCTGCAGGGGTTTGCCACATCTGCACACTTGATCAACATCCTCTTTATCAGCAGACGGTTCTCTGGAGAGTTCCTGATGTTGGCCTGACTGTCGCAGTCGCTGTTCATGCTCTGTTGGAAACACGTGATACACATAAGCATCTGCACATATACAGAAAAATAATATATGCACAGCATTTACTGACACACAGAGTCCTTTCAGTTACACTGTATTTTACGTGTCTGTAAATTTCTAATAAAAAGCTTCTTTAGAAGAACCTAATTTGTATATTTCCAATGAATTGTTGAGTTTGTGTAACACGCAGTCACACAGCCGGTGCAAAGTCGATCAGCTGAACATGTAAAATTGTGAATTTGTGTATGTGTTATCTTACAATTCATCATAAACAGTTTGAGATAATAAACTAATAATGAATGAATATTTACTTGGGTTGAAAAGGAGCAGAAAAGACTCTGGAAATCAACAACTACATCCACTGATGATCTCTGAGCTTTATCTACAGGCATAAATTCCATATATTTAATATATAATGAGTTGTATCTGTCCAGGAAACTTTCAAGAAATTATTAGTAAATAACTGACCAGTAAAAAAGTGTTTTCTGGTCTTTCTGGGAGATGTTGAATCTTTGATTGTGACACACAAAGCCCACCGACACTCACACTTGTGCTGGTCTCTTCTATGGCAGCCATCGGTTTGTTGATGCTGTTGACAAACTTGCTGACGTGCTCGAAGTGTCTGGTCATCTCCGTGGCCAGCACCATGTCGATGATGGCCTGTCGCAGTGTTCGGAACTGATTCCTGCCAGAGGATGAAGAATGATTTGGATCAGTTTAAGAGCAGCACACCGGTAGATAACAGTACAGCACCACCGCTAGCTGCCGCTGCACACCTGTCGATGTTCTTAAAGATGTTGCTCTTGCTGTCCCGCACGGTGAGCTGGAAGGCGAGGGCGGCGTGGTGGCTCTCCAGCACGGCGGTGTCGTTGTAGAGGATTGCCAGTTCACTGCCAGCGTTGCACAGGAAGGAGTTGGTTCTGCCTGGGTGGTCCACGTCGTGCACCGTGGCTGCTATCAACGCCGCCACCTCGTCCAGCTGGTCCAGACTGCCCTGAGAGAGACAGCAGAGACAGAGGGTGACGTCAGAACTGGACTGAGCCGCACCAGAGCGTGTTGGTTTCCTGGACATGTTGTTAATAAAGGATGTGCTGGATTTTCATAAACACGCTGTTGACTGATTTTTGGGGCCTGTTTTGGATGACAGTAGAGATGACTAGTACATGATCCATGTGGTAGATATTATATGCATGTGTGTTATTATTTAGGACTTTGTGGCATTTAGCAACATGAAGGAGACACCATTTTTGTAGAATCTACTTTGGTGTGATGCGTTGTTTTAGATGCAGTGGCTAACAATTGGCTACCAGCTGACTGGGAATGTCCAATCATATTCATACGGATTCACACTGTTTTGTTGCATCTGTAAGCAACATTTCAAACGTCCGCGTGTTTTTCTTCCAACCTTGACTCTCTCTTTGCGTAGGAAGTAGGCGGTGGCGTGCAGCACGTCCGCGGCGTGCGTGGAGTTGTGGTACGAGTTGGAGGAGTGGTAGCTGGCCTCCATGAGCTGCAGCCACGAGCGCAGCGTGGCCTCCGAGCAGTTCAGGAACTCGCACACGCTGAAGCTCGTGAAGATCTTCAGCCCGAGGTAAGTCAGCGGTCTGCAGGGGTCACACACACTTAATCAGTGTTTTCCTGAACTTTACCCAATACTTTGTGTATTGCTCTTTTCGTTACATCGTAGTTTCTTTGTTGTCTCTTCTTCCTCCATCCTCATAGAGTTTAAAGTCTTTTTTTGCACGTGTAAATCTTTATCCTTTTACCCTGAATCACTTGAATAATCATTTGACATCACAGTTTCTGTAGAGAAAAGCCGACTGTCTGTGGGTAGAATGAGAAGGTCGCTACCAGTCCAGCCAGCAGGTAGTTAGCATAGCATTAAGATTAGAAACAGGGGAAACAGCTAACAATAAAACTAAGTGTAAGGGTTATGCATCTGGAAAAACCTCTTGCTTCCAGTCTTTATGCTCTTTTGAAGGTAGGAAGACATTAACAGCCAATATGGAGGATGTTAAAGTGTAATCTATGAAATAACTGCTTTAGTAATAATTAACTGACATGATCCACACAATAAGCAGTATACTGAACATTTTGATTAACAGTCTTCCTCCTCATGTTGTCTTCCTTTATTCACTGTCTACCTCTTGTGTGTTGCTGCCTCCAACTCCAGGATGTTGAACTCCCAGCACTCCTCATCATTCAGCATCTCGGCGATGGACGGAGGCACGTCATTCAGAGTGACCGGGATGGCCAGCTGGCTCTGGCTCATATCTAGCAAATAGACAGAAGCGTGTACAGAGACACACACACACACACACACACACACACACGGTTCAAGGTGATTTGACCATAAAAGGGGGCAAAGCAAGAGGCAGTTCTGCATGAGATCTGACGGATAAATATTGAATGACTGTACCAGTCTTGGCTCTTTAACATCTATATACATGTGCAAACACACTGACTAAGAGTCTCACTTTGTAAATCTGCTCCTTTGAGAGTGTGGGTCAAAGATGGTGTGTGATAAGATTGTTTAAAAACTGTGCGAGAGCTGACGGAGCTGCAGCTCTGCTGTAAGGACACTGTTTTCATCTTGATGAAAAAGAAGAATCTCTTCGCTAATAGACTCTTGATTTTGATCTTCTCTCAGTGAAGTGTTCTTGTGCCTTTAATCATCATAATGGGTATTTCATAATAATAAATTCAGATGGAAGAATTCACAGGGTAGAAAGCTAAAAGAACATGGTGAAGCTTTCATCTTGACAATAACCACCTTAAGCTCAACATTTATTCATGAGATTCACCGGAGGCAGCGGCCGTCATGTTCCATAATCTGTGTGGTGATGAGGGTCTGTACTCCTACACGTTCTTGACTCGGACATTAACTCAACATTGTTTGGCTCGTCTTAGTCATTATAGTGTGAATAATCATTTCTTTTATATTCTTCTTCTCAGAACTATAAGGGTTTGAATGGCGTCTTCCTCCCTCTGTTAGTTTTGTTGCATCTGTTAGCAGCTGGACAACGTGCAACTTCAATCAGTGCACGGTGTTCGGTAACGTCACTTAATACCTCAGGTCTAATCAGCCACAAAGAAGTAATTATATTGTATTATATTGTTTTATAATTATACATGGTTGGTGGCATAATATGATAATTTATTGGTTCCTTAAAACTTACTTTTGCAGAAGACATATTCATTCCCAGAGAGTCTTCGCAGCCCATCCTGGACAAACAAAAAGAAACAGCTCCATTAATTACAAATATAGAAGCACATTAGTGCCAGAATTTATGCAATAAAACTTTCCTGCAAAAGATAAATATTTACTATCAGTGGGAACAAGAGAATAAAAGATTCTGTTGTTATTTTCTTATGTAAAAATATCCCAAAAAGACAAATATGTTAGTCCATCTCCTACTACTTTCCCACCTCCGCAGCCAGTCTGCAGCTCTGGGCCCATTTGTTTCTTCTCAACACACACAAAAAAACAAACCTCATACACATCTGTAACTGTGTTTTTAAAAGACTCAGTAATTCCTAATCATCAGTGTTGTGTCTCAGAGATGTTCTTCAAATTGTTGTACTGTAAATAATACATTTGTCAGAGACTATTTTCAGCTGCGGATTAACACACGTTTGGTGAGTGTTTCTGGCAGCGGGACTGTGTATGCAAAATAAACTAGTGTGTGTTTGTGTTTGTGTGTGTGTGTGTGTGTGTGTGTGTGTGTGTTCATGGTAAAGAGGGAACATTTCACCCAGTGCAACAGTGTTTGGGGAAAAAAGAAGAAAAGGAAAAGAAAGAATTTCAACCGTTTTATCTGTTAAATAGAATAAACAAAATCTGTCTTGCTGGATGTTGCCGTTTCATCTGATGGATCTGAAAACTTGTTTCAGAACAGACGTAAACATCTGTGTTCGGTGACTCACCTCATAGTTCAGCTTATTCAACAAATAAAAAAAAATAAAATAAACAAAGTCTCTGTTGCCACTCTGAAAATACAGACTTGATTTGCGTTTGGAAGCCAAAAATGTCTTTGTTGAACAAGAATGTTCAGTGTCACATGTATGAGGTAAGAACATGTTTCTAACATTATAAAGTGTTTCAAGCTTCTACACTTATGAATAAACTAAGAATCTATACTGCCTCTTACACTCATGAGCCCCCCAACCAGGTCGTTGGTGTGGGGGTCATCTTCCTTGGAGGCGAGCTGAGGGGAGTAGAGCTCGGTGGTTCTCAGGATCTCCAACACACGGTCCAGGGCCTCGGCCACAGTCACCGGACTGCTCTCCTGCGCCGCATTGATGATGTTTATTACCTGGGGAGGAGGGGGGGAAAGAAAAAGTCCCGACTCTGTTGCAAAACAGACATTACACAAAGACAGATGCACAAAGAGCCCTCTGCAAGACACGAGCGTAACAGAGCGCTCCTTTCTTTGTGCATGTGTCATGGAGATGCGCATGTGATGCTGGAGACATCTCGACTGGGGCGAAACAGCTAAATACAGCTGCTGTTTGAACACATAAGAACATCACCGGACCTGCAGCAGGAAGTAGAGAGACAATGCGACATACTCTATACCGTACATTATGAAATTATGACCCAGCCGACAGCTTGACCTGGGTTTATTGTTGCTCACAGCATAGTGACAGTGGGGTCAGTGGCGTCATGGAAAATTCACAGAGCCCGATCATTGAATGTTTCTGTTAAAATGTGATCGTCACAAATAAACGCACAAGAACAAATCCCCTGATGTTGACAGCATCAACTGTAAATAGTGGCGCAGAACAAGGAGTCCAAAGACATGGTGTGTGTTTCACAACATTATCATCCATGCTGTAAATAATCACCAGAAATGTATCTTCCTGTAGAGCACGGGAACAATGAAATTTATCTTTTACTGCTAATTATCTCGTCTCCTGCAAGGAAATAAGATCATCCGCAAAATAAAGTTGAATATTTAGTTTCACCACTAAAAGTTATTGGTTTGGGATACAGTTTTACAGCTTTAATGTTAACCTCACAATTATTAACAGTGACACTTTTGAGGGACAATCTAGCAGGCAGTCAGAATTAAATTATCCACAAAACACTGTACAATGCAGAATAGCACGAATACTGCAGAAAGTGGGGTTGGGTGGGGGTTATGTTTGTATTTATGTCTGTCTATTGCAGCTTCCTGTTAGCAGGACTTCCTGAAGTATGAAAATATGTGCATAAAGTTGGTTATTCAGCAAGAAAGTGAGTTTAAATATCATGTGGCAGAAAGAGAGGCAAGGCAGTGACACATCTTCTCACTAATAGGATATCATATTAGTTGTTATGTCTGCCTATTAGCAGTTGTTAAGAGGCAAACCCTCCATTATCGGCTCGGTCAAACGACATTAAGGCAGTGAAGACGGCTCCTAATGGACGCTGAATGGCTCTGTGGTGTTGGGATGATACGTTAAAGTGGTAGGGATTCAAACGGACAGAAGTGAGGTGTTGCAATCAAACTGTGTGCATCTCCTGATGAAACCGGCTGGTAATGAGCCATAAGAGAACTGCATTCACAGGGAAAACCCGACATGTGAAGAACGAAGAATGAGCTCAGTGATTTCTCCTCACTGCTGAAGGCGTGGACTTACATAAAGGATTCAGTGTGAAACTGATTACTGGAGGAAGATCCCTACAGACGATAGCTTCCCTTAACCCCATTACATGGTTTTCTCAGAACATTTAATGTTGTCATATGTCAGCCATCGATAGCACTTGAACTACAGTATGTAAGGCCCAAAAATATCTGACCATTTTTTCCCCCCTATTTTTTTAAAAACACACTCTATTCAATTCATTGAGATGTAAATTCATTAAAAAAAAATTGAAATTACTTTATCTGAAAAGTTTTCAGGAAATTTTGAAGATGTAAATCCAGATGTGAATAAAGCTAATAATGATTAAACAAAGAGAAATTTAAGTACAAAAACAGATGTGGACATTGACAAACCATTTCAACATTGACGTGTATAGGAAATGCTGAAACAACTGTTAAGAACAAGTATGATGTAGTTAAAAGAAATCACATGTAGAAGTAAGTTTTACTAATTTTTCCTGTTCACAAAAATACAAATGTACATAAAATGTCTTTTGTTTCACTTAAATAGAGAAAATAAATTCTGCAGATTGTTGAAAGTGCAGATTTGAATGTAAATAGACTTCAAAACTGAAATGTCAAAGATAATTTTCCGCGTGGGACCATTAGGTTTGCAAAACGACTGAATGCTGAACGCTGCGTACCTTGGTGATGGGAGCCTCGATGGTCATGGAGTGAATCCTGGCAACAGAGGAATATCTTCGATTCTGTAAACTGGGAGCTGTAATTCAGAAAAAAAAAAAAAAAAAAAGATTTTGTGTATTATAATAATCAATGAGCCAAACCCTGATTATTTACTCATTTTAATATTTTAGCAGAAAAAGATATCACAGGGTCTGCAGCAGTTAGGCCTAATCAGAGGGCTTATGAATAAAAGATAAAAAAAAAAAGAATTTATAGAAAATGTAAAATGTAAAGAATAAAGAAATGTGAAAATGAGGATGTCAGGAGGAGAAGAGTTAGAAAAACAGGTTGATTAGAGAAGAGGGAAGCGGGAGAAGCAGCACTCAGCTGAGATACCTGAAAATAGCAGCAGCTGCGTCAAAGTGAGTTGAGGAGGGAGGTTTGTAATGTCATCAGCCCACAGTATCTCTCTTTAAGATCTCTTTAGTTCAAGTACCAACCACAACACAGGCTGACTCATTCTCTGATTTGCCATCTCCAATCATCTGCCCCTTCTCCATCTCATTCTTCCTTTGTGTTCCCGCCTTTGTAATAGAACTTTTTTTCTTATTTCCTCCCATTGCATATTTATCCCATTGCCCCTCGTCATTCTCTGCCTCTCCTGCTCATCTCCTCTGCAGAGTCTCTCCATTCATCCAAACAGATGATGCCGTTTGAATGGGGCTTACCGTCACTGCCGCGGGAGCTGAGCGATCGGGCATCAATTGAATCTTTCCTCCTGTCCCGGTGACGCAGAGAATGGCACTCTGCAGAGAGGCACAGGGAAGTCATGGACATTAAATGTACGGAATATGTTTAGAGTAATGGAGAGTCTTGGATTATATATATTTGCTTGTAAAGAGCTTCTAAACCTCGTCCCAGTTTGTGCCTCTTATACATTACAATTACACTGAAAACCCCAGAAGGTAATTTATTCATAACTCATCATTTCTAACATAATTCATAGCACATACTGATGCAAAGGTATTTCCAGAATCCTCAGTGTCCTCTAACTATCTGGACAGTAATTCTGTCCACTTTGATAAAACGCTGCTGCTGACGTTTTGTTTTTTTGTTCACGTCGTACAAACAGAGCAAAGAGAAATGTCATTTCCAGCTTTAGTCTTTGTTTGAATTAGAAAAGAGGCGCAAATGACATTAAAAACTGTGATGTGGTCAGTTACCTGACTGAGAATGTTCCCCACTGCATCTCTCCTCTTTGTTGAACTTGTGGACCTGATGGACACAGAGCAGGAGCAGATTAAAGTCCGAGTCTTTGATTAGTGTGCATTTGAATTACAAATGGTACATATGTTTTTATTACACTGAATACCGTCTGTGCGTGGAGCCGCCCAACGTCTGATGTCTGATATGTCAACACTTACTCGACCTGAACAGCTGTGCGACTCCAGCTAAGTGTCGTTTCTTATAATATTGATTTTAATGTATTTTACTAGTAGAAAAAAATCCCAGCAAAGCAAATACATTTCAACTATTAACTGTAAATAATCCAAATACAGGTTATTTTCTTAAAAGAACCATTTAAATAGAAGAAAATTGAAAGAAAAGCCTTTTGTTTATATTCTGTATTTGCTCCTTACACTCCCTGAAGATTATCCGAAGGCAAAGTGCAGTATCTGTATTTTATAGATGTCATTATAGTCTTTTTTTTGAGTAAAATAATCAACCTTAAAAAGGTAAAAAACAAAGGCATTGCAACCCTTCTGTCAGCCTGAAAACTTTAAACTCTCTAACACCTCAGTTTCTCTCCACGTTTGTACATGAAGAAAATCAGCAGGTGACTTTCTGTGTGGAGCCAAATACAGAACATTAGAAGTGAAGACGAAATACCAGTTTGTTAGATTATCTCTCTAACTCTCATGACTAAAATATTTACTATCATCTCATTTAAAAAACATTAAATAGAAGCTTAAGATTCACAAGAGAGACGATTTATAAACGTAATAAGATGTTAAAAAAGATTCTGAGCTACATTTTCCACAACTATGAACCTGACAGCACATTTCCCACCGTTCATAATAATATATTTTCATGCAGGTGACAATTTGTACAGTACATCCTGTTAGTCACGCTCAGGTTATGTAGATATGGAGATGAAGAGCCTCTAATCCGGTTACAGCAGATTTTCCTCAGCCAGTGACTCACTGCACCTTAACATGTTGCTGACAGTGCATCGTGCACATTCATGTGATGATGAAAGAGTTCATCCAAATGAACTATTAATTCATCTTTATATATAAAAATCAGACAAATCTAATTAAACATGGAGAAATGGGTGTCTGAAATGTGTGTATGTAAAATGTCATTTTCAGGATCCGTGCCACCGTGAGACAATTGCTCATTTTCTCTTTTTTAAAAGGACTCCTTTTCTAGATTTCTAAGTTGCTTGTTCTCAGGTCTCCAGTGCGTCCCATACTGAGTAAATAGGATTAAGACAGTATAAACACTTCTAATGACATACAAGGTTGCCAGATTTAGCTGGCTGCATTTTAATGGGCTTCTTGGGCTTGGGCTTCTTGTCTCACAAACAGACATCTAAAAAAAAAAAAAAACAGTTTTTGAATTAAGTTGACTAAAAGCTGGGAAATAGTTGAGATTATGATGGCCCTTAATTGAGAGGGAAAGACAAACAAAACTGACCCTAAACCTGCTGTAAGTCTGGAGCGCTTAAGACAAATACTGCTAACTAAACAACACAATGAAATGGAAACCGTGCTCTACAGCCAAAACGTCTGGGTGGGAAAAGATGAGGAATAATGTCGGGTTTTAACTGCTCAGAGGAAAATGTCCCAACCAGGGAAACAGTATCAGATCAGTGGTCTCCTGAAAAGACCTCTGTGGCCTTTGGCTTGTCAAGTAGATAATGGTGTCTCAGTGGGGATGTAGTACACGCCTCACAACACGCTGTAGTTTAAAATGCCACTGAATACTAAGCTTTTGTTCCTACTCCCATAATGTCCGCTGAAAATGAAGTTTAAAAAAAGGGACATTGTGATAATACCGCTCAGTTTGACGGTGCAAAATTCAGGTTGTGTGTGTGTGTGTGTGTGTGTGTGTGTGTGTGTGTGTGTGTGTGTGTGTGTGTGTGTGTGTGTGTGTGTGTGTGTGTGTGGGGTGACTTCCATGATTTCGGGAATGGGCTCAGTTGCTGCCATGTCGAAGGATTCCCAATCCCAACAAGCAGGAATGAATGCTATTTGGCTTTGGCAGGGAGATGCCAACGGCTGACTCACCTTATGTACACACGATGAAAGGGAGCAATGAGCTAAAGCTAGTCCCTGTGCAGCTTTGCCTGAGGTATAAATAGCCCTGGCGCCTGGTTGCTAGCCCTCCCAGGCCTTAGCCGGGGATCCTGGTGCTTAGCCGTAGCTTAGCGTAGTATGACGTTATTGGCCTGGAACCCAGCTGAGAGCAGCGACACAGCTGCTTCAGAGGAGCTGTGCACACTCCTCAGCAGAGCTGGCAGCCTGTGAGGCTACATGCCCTGTTGGGAGTATTTAAATCTGACACTCTAGCCTCCAGTTCATCTGAAGTATTTATGTAAAACTTACTGCCAGCAGAGTTTTCAATCAAATCAATGCCTGAGTCCAGTTTGGACTCAATCATTCATTTCTCCATCGGCTTGATTGGGCCAAGCTGCACCGTAGCATTAGGACTGCTGACGGACTGACGTTTGTTTAAGCTACACAACAGCAAACCCAGCTCACTGTGATCCTTCAAAAGTGGGCTTATTGAAGTCAAAGGCTTTTGTAAATTTTGTAGGAGCGTTTTCTTTCTCCAAACAGCTGCTAGTAAACTGAGGATTTATCATCTGACTTTGCAAATCGGCAGCAGATTGGACAGATTTGAGAGCGAGCGGTTTCAAGTTTCAAAGTGCTGCTAATGTGCAGGTGCTGTTAGTTTTGGGCAGATAAACAAAGGGTGTTCCAGGTTTGAATTTTTAGCCCAGGTCCATATCTGATCAGTGATGGAGATGTTTTTTTTATGGCTACGCTTTGTTCAAAGCTCTTGTTTGACTTCTTGTAAGAACCTCTGCTGATCTCAGCCAGCCTCCAGATGTTATTAGAGCGCAGCTAAACATCCAGTGATGACTGAAATCATCACTGAGCACAGAGTTTCATAACCAAAATGACTCACCTGATTGTTGTTGTCAATGTGAGGTCTCTTGATTGCAACGAAATGTCGGATTTTACTGTAGAGAGAGAGAGAAGAACCTGTCAGGGATTTCTTACCTCTTGAGAATCTATAGTCTTACAGTCTTTACTTTGGGCTGTTTAAGGTGATCTTACCCTCCTTGGCCGATGACAGGTGTAATCTTCACATGCTGCTGTATACTGTCGCCTGACTTCTTTCTGGCGTAGTAAATGCCCTGCCATTCCTTCAGAGACAACAGAACAGTCAGGCCATGAAACAGAGATCTCTTAACGCACAGAGGGACGGATGGATGGATGGATGGATGGATGGATGGACGGACTGTGTGACTGACCTTTCCTTTTTTGATACAGGTGTTGATGGTGTCCAGCAGGTCAGCTCTGTTCTTGTCGCTCTTGGGGAGTTCAGTCAGTTCCTTCCCGATCAGCTCCCCCTTGTGGTAACCCATCATCCGCTCGAACGCCGGGTTCACGTACTGGGGCGAAACCAGGAAGGTGTTAAAGTTAAAACACGGTTATATTCTATATTTCTATTTATTGTCGTCATGTTTCTTCATTCGGAAGAGACACGGGCACCGTAGTTTATTTTATATAGATTCCACATACAATGTCACTAGTGCATCATATCCGCAACTAAAAACAGTCCCCAATAATTACAGTATTCACTTCAGTTTGAGTTGTGTTTATAATGTTTAATGGGAACTACAGATGCAGCTGCTCTAGGAAATCATTCAGCCTTCTATTGTAATTGAAAGCATAGGGCCTACATTTGTGACCTGTTTTATAGATTCACATCTTTAGTTGGGCTCCACATTTAATCAAAACATAATCAAAAATGGCAACGATTGCAGCAGCTGCAATGTTTTTGATGAAAAGGTAAGGTTGTGCCGTCGTGGTGCTACAGAGACGCCCCGGCCCTCAGGCCATATTCTCCAGACGTAAAAGGAACACGTTTGTTTGGTACAAGCCCCGCCAAAAAATAACATCATAATCATCAGTTTTAAAAAAAAAATGAAATGAAATGCAGAAACGATCATTTCAACTGAGATGGTGACTCATATCTCGATAGCCCCTAACCTTTAGTGAGAAGCAATGAGCCTGGAGCTGAGTCCCACAGACAGGGCAGGGAAATTATTTACAATATAACATTTAGAATATCTCCAGCTTTGTGCCTTTTGGTTCTGTTTGTACTGCGTGTGCATGTATGTGCATATGTGTCATCCCTACCTGTATTATGTGGTCCTCACTGGTGATCTCCACAGCCTCTTGACAATGCTCCAAAGCAGTGAAGACAGAGTTACAAGCCCTGCGGATGAATAAAGCCACAGCAGCTCAGAATGCAGGAATAGTGCCTTCACTACCAACGCCACCTTGTATATATAAATATATATATTTATGCGTGTATATATGACTACATGATGGTGTTTTTGCTCTGCTGTACCTGAGTTTGAACTGGCAGCGCACCTCTCCATGTTCAATCTGTATGAGCTCATTGTAGCAGGCGGACACACTGCTGTTCTCCACAAACCTCTGGAGGCCAAAGCGGGTTAAGTGGTGTTTGAAGGAGACGGAGAGAGACGAGAGGAAAATTGAATGAGTCAGGATTCACTCAGCAGCGACTTGTTTTGCAACCACCTACGTCACTTTCACACCATCGAACGCAGCTGAACAATAAGAGCCTCTTTCAATACGTGCTGCTATTTTAGTGCCTCAAGTCTCTTAAAGCATCTACGAGAAACAAGGACAACACACCGAGGCCTACGCTCGTCTGCTATAAACACACAGTCACAGGCTAAAGCAAGACGTTGGACGTACTCTGCTAAATCCAGCACAGAGGAGAGGAAGAACAGATGGCTCGTCCTGGTCAGGCGGTCTATACAGTGACAGAAAAGAATTATTACCATGTGCAACCACGATCATTTTTCAGAAACATGCTGTCAGTGGTCCACGCTATATGGAAGACTTCAAAACTCACTTTTGTGGCACGACGGCGAGAATGACTGTGTTTTCCGAGGGCTTTGTGGCGCGGATCAACCTGGAAATAAAACAGACATGGATTAAAAGTCAACAGGAGTTCATCTCATCAACACTTTGAGCTCAGGAGAAGTGGCTTGGACTCAGGTGTAGGGTAAACATGTGGGCAGATTGGAGGAGGGGAGGGGGGGTGATGTCATTGCCACAAAAAGACACAGAAACACCAAACACAACATCTGCTTCAGAGGTTTCGACCACGAAGCCACACCACTGGCACCTCGTACGGGAAAGTGGCACCGGAGGTGGAGGAGGAATAAGAAGATGGTGATGGAGGATGAAGAGGAGGAACAGAGGGAGCAGATGACGGATAGGGATGGGAGGAGGGGGGGAAAAAAAGGGAAAGAAAAAATAGTGACAAGGAAAGGAGTGAAGGAGCAATGGACAAACAGCGAGCAGCTGCCAAACTGTGGTCATCAGGAGACAGGAGAGACGAATGGATCTGTTCCTTTACTTGGGGAAATAATGAAGCACTTACAATAAATCACTCCGCAAAATATACGGTGGTGGCTTTTAGTGTAACCAAGAACTTTGGATGGGTTCGCACTGTATCATCTAACAATAACTACAGCCCAGCAGTCTGCAGAAATCATGACAGAATTAAACACAGAGGTCGTCTCAGCTAAAAATAATGAGCGATACAACTGTTTCACCAGCTTAATACCAGGGCTGTGAAAAGAGAGGATGTTTAAACATAAATAAGGTATTCACACAGGCATTAACACAACCATTAAACACTTTGGGCCTTGGAAACCCCCCCTTTCAAAAGGCCCCTAACACACATCCTTTGTATAATAAGACGTCGGAAAGCAGAAGAATATCCAGCTTTTATTTACTTTAAATTTCACAAAGAATGAATCTGGAGGAATTTGTGCAAAATATGGGACTATAAATACTTCCTAAACAAATCTTGAAATGCCAATGCACGCCAGAAAGTAATGGGGACAAACATAGCACAGACCCGTTTTTACCAGTGTGAACATAAACAGCTGGCAAGAACAAGGCAGTGCGTGAGGTTATTTCTACAATCAAAGAGGTCTCTGAAAAGTGTCCAGGGGCTTTTTGCTGTGGAAAAAAAATAAATAAAAAAATGTTCAAGCTTCTACAATTGAACTCCTCTTGGTTCCCCCTGGGCCGCTATCCAGCCTTCATGTCAACAAACTCACAATCTGTAGATGAAGCTCACTCGAGTGCCACTCTGTTTCAATAGCCTCTTATGAGTTGTGAGATGCCGTGTCCGCCGCTGCTTCTCTTTAGAGCAAAAACACTGAAGTGAGCCTCCAGCTATCAGACGTCAGTCCGTGGAGTTTGTGCAGCCTCAGGTTGTAGTTGCCTGTGGTGCTTTAAAGTGAACACCAGATGGCGCCAACAAGCCCTCCACACCGTGCAGCTGCCTTAGACATGAACTCTGGATATTCTTCGTTATTACTCATTTACAGTAAAATAAAACCCTCATAATTTTGCTATTGATTATTTTTGACTGCAGTGAGGAATTACTCGCTCTTTGTTTGAAAACTTCTCCGCCCTTCAAACTCTTTGTTTAATGTCAAACACACATGTTGGTCTGAAAACAGCAACAGGAGAAGAAGCCAAGATCACGGTCCAAGTTCAAGTGCTCGAAGGAATCAATGTGCAGTTGCAATGATTAAAGGAATAGACATTTTTGGGGGAAACAGCTCGTCTGGCTCTGTCCAAAAGGTCCACACAACACCTCTCAAGCTCACAAACACATTGTAGTGAAGTGTAAAAACATCAGGTGGATGGGCCAGACTATTTCTTGGTCAGATTACTGATCTTTAGAGGTTTTTGGTAGGTGGATTTTGTCCCTTTGGACAGAGCCAGGCTGTTTCCCCTTGTTTCCAGCCTTTGTGATGAGTTGAGCTGGCTATGACTTTATATTTACAGTACAGACATGAGTGCGTTGTCAGCCTTCTCATGAAACTATTTCTTTAAGCAAATTTCTAGGAGAAGTCAAATAACAGCTGCCACGTCGGTCACACAGTTATAACTCACCGGCAGACGGCTTCGGGCTCAAAGTAGCGTGAGTGACGTCCATCGATAACTATAATCTCGTGGTGCTTGTCCAGGAAACACTCGACGGCGGACTCGGGTGTCCGTGCGATGTTACACCTGAAGCCAGCGCGGTCGCAGGCCCACCAGAAGGCATCGCTTTGGCTGTCCTCCTTGGCGAACACCAGCAGGACCTGAGGAGACAGAAGGGAGCAGGACGCCTGGGTGAGACGGGGATGCTACTGCTGTGATAAACTGTGGTAACAGAGCAGCAGCTGTAATACTGACACCAAGGTTAAAGCACTACCAAGGTTACTGACATTTATGATCTGAATAGCCACTAAGTGCAACTGCTAAACCTCCTTCTTTTAAGACATAGAAAATGGAAATTTGTGCCAAAACCCTCCAATGTGACAGCAGCTCCGAGTTATTCAACTTTCTGAAGGTGGACTAGGTTTGACTGTTAGACCCTTTCACTCATTTTGGACATACAGTTTTCAAGGAGTCATTGAAAAGCCTGCCAGACTGCTATAGATGGACGGAGACAAACCCTGTGGAGTTTGAGGTTATTTTAAAAATGTGAGACTTTATATATTATGTCAGCTGGGATCAGCTCCAGCTCCTCCGCAACCCACAGGGATAAGAGGGTATAGCTAATGGATGGGCTTTATATCCACTATAGTGGACAGAACCGCTTAATTTATACCTTTACAGACCTGTAAATTGTTCACATTAAAATTTTAAGTTGGAAAGCACATGTGGAAGAAGTCAGTTTAGGGGGTAAAATAACTAAATTTGATCCTCTAAAGACCAAAGTGAAGCTTTAAATGCTCCTCAGTGTGTTTTTATAAGAATTATAATGACGAGTTTAAAAACAATTTAAAGGATGATTCAAGCATCTTGTCCATTGCTCTGAGGTCACTGTAAGCGGTGTGTGCATTATGGAAGGGATTCATTTCTTTTTTTCCTCTTTTATTTTACTTTATTTTGAAACAACACTTTGCACGAACGCATTTACAAAACAAAACAACCAATCAAAAGCCCAACTAGGGACAAGAGTTGAAGATTAGCAGTAGCTATAAACTCTCTTTGCAACACATCAGTTTCACGTTTTGTACTGGAACTATGTAAAATGCCATTGTCCCTATTAAATAAATTCAATTTAATTAAATTTTGTTTTGTCAATATAAATGTCTTTCATTCATTCTTTCTGAAAAGAAGCAAACAAACAAACACAATTTTTTTTAGAAAAATCAAAGAAAACTGATCAGAAAATCTGAAAATTTTAGAAAATAAAAAATGGTGATGGCTACGTGATCAGCTGTGTCCTCTCACAGTCAGACAGTCCTGGTTTTCAGTCTCAGCCCCGCTGGTCTGACTATATGTGGGTTTCCTGCCACAGTCCCACGACACGCACATCTCAGGAGAACTGAAGACTTCAGTGTGAACTGTCCATCTACTGCAAGTGTGTTCATGCGTTTGCTTGTTTTCCCTGTGACAAGCTGGCAACCTGTACGGGACGCCTCTCTGGCTTTTGCTCAGTGCATGCTGGGACAGACTCTAGCCTCCTCCATGATCCTGAATAGCGGGTATTTAAAATGGATGGATGGATGGCACCGCTGAACAGACGGCGTCATCATGTGTATGTCACGCTAACATCCACCCCCCCGTTGATTGTTCCTCCAGCGTTTAAGCGAGCAGCGCAATCGCAAATGAATTCTGTATTTCACACCGACAGAACTGAAGCCTGCAGAGCGCAGACTCGTGTTTTTGATCCCACACTGTGTTTTGACCACGAGCACACCAGCCACCTTTGGTACAGTGGTGAGGAAATAGAGCAGTGTAAGAGGCACGTACAGTAGAGACACACACACACACACACGCTCTCATGCACACACAGGCAGCTGGGCTGCAGCCAGAACCAACAGTGCTCAGCTCTGCCTCGCAGCAGCATCACCTCCTGACTCCCTCTAAGGACAACAAAGGATAGAGTGACAGAGGGAGTGCAGGGAGGTGCAGCACAGAGAGAGTGGGTGAAAAACAGAGTCACGACTCCCAACACTTCCTGCACAGTTTTTAAAATCAGGAAGAGAAGTACGATATCTAGATATGGCGTCCTTCACACCTGTAGATAGGGCAAACTGAAAATGGAATATGGGGAAAAAAGAACAGGTGGGAGCGTCAGAAGAAGAAGATGTAAAAGAAGAAGAAGAAGAAGAAGAAGAAGAAGAAGAGGACGAGGGGGAGAAAATGAGCTAGTATTGGTGAGTGCCTGTGAAAGGTCCACAGTCTTTGATCCCGTGCTGGCTTGTGTAACCATGGCACTGCTTTGTGTAACCATGGTGCTAGCATGTGAAATTCCACACACAGAGTACCCAGCCGACCCCGGGACGACGCCGACCGCACACATCTCTGACCTGCCACCCAAATATGTCACCAGCGACGAGCATGGAGGGGGCGCCGTTGGTCTTAATAACCCCCATCTGATGTACACCCAGTCAAACACACTGAAACACATGGCTGCACTCCATCATGTCTCTCACACACACACACACACACACACACACACACACACACACACACACACACACACACACACACACACACACACACACACACACACACACACACACACACACACACACACACACACACACACACACACACACACACACACAGCCTTGTGTTAACTCATTGCTAATTGTACACAAATGAACTTATATTTTCCACAATTACCTGATTACATCATCCTTAAAGTAAATACATATTTTAACTTACAGCATATTTAGATTCACAAACGAAGCAGTCACTTTGTATGAAAACACTGTGCAGTTAGTGCTCAGCTGGCACCGAGGCTTATCCCTGACTTCTGCTGCGAACTGACTCACATTTTCAGAGTTCAGAGGTTAATCCTCCAGGTTTGCACACCCAGGCCAGATGCCTTCTGACGTTAGGAGACTCCCAAACACAGAGTCAGTCATTGGGCTAACTAGCTGTGAGCACTTCATCTGTGTGGGAGTGTAACACAGTCTTAGTGAATCAGAGATAGCACATGAAAGTAAAGGCGGCCCATTGAGATCCTGTGTTTATGTTTAAGGATTTAAGTTTTTATGTCATTATACTGCACAGAATCTCAGGGCGTTTTATACAAAATATGAGTGAATAAGATTTCTGCTGTGAAAGGTTTTTGTAGTAATTATAAAATATTAATAATAATAATAATAATAATAATAATAATAATTGGATTTTGTGAAATTTAACAAAAGACACACACACACACACACACAAACAAAGAAATTATTGATTCCAACTTCTGGAACATGAATATTTGCTGGATTTCTTAAACTTGGTTTGTTGGATAAAACAAGTAGTTTGAATAAATAAATTTTAATTGACATTTTTCAATATTAATTGAGAAACTTTAAATCTGTTTGTTTGGTCCAGAACACACAGATATTCAGTTTTCTGTCACAGGAGATGAAGAAAACCAGTTTTGTTTTCTATTCGAAAAACTGGAACCTGTGAATTCGTGGCATTTTTGCTTAAACTGGAATCACCGCCTCAGGTTTTATGCCTCTGCCAACCAGTTTAAATCCAAGTCTGTCCAGACTCATGCAAAATATGTAGTGAAGACTGTGGAATTTAGGGATATATAAATAAAACTGATTTAACTTGACTTATTTACAGTTAAGCTTTGTTGCTGTTTTTCTGCCGCACGTCTACTGTAATAATGTGTATGTTCATCCAGCAAAACAAACTCTGTGTTTGTGTTCATGTGTTTGGCCAAGAAAGCTCTACACAGTCACTACAGTTTCAAGATCAGTGTCACCACTTTACACAGTCTCCCCATCTGTTCCTGAGCTACAGCGTTGAATAATGACCAGATGTGTTTTTGCAGGACATTATGATGTCACAGTGATGTTGACCTTTGACCTGTTGGATATTAAAATGTCCACACTTCATAATTTTAGCCTACTATTATTATTTTGTGTGAAATTCTGTCATAATTAGTGTTTGAATTCTTGAGCTATGGCCAAAAATTTGTTTTGTGAGGTCACAATTACCTTGACCTTTGACCTTTGACCACCAAATTCAACTTAGTTCATCTTTGAGTCCAAGTGAATGTTTGTACAAAATTTGAAGACATTTCCTCAAGGCGTTGCTGAGATATCACGTTCACGAGAATGAGACGGGCCGGCAGCCCGAAAAACATCATTTACCAATTAACTTTCTATTGATCTAATCAATTAATCGACAAATCTTTTGAATTGTAAATTCTTTCATGTCATGTTTCATGTCATCAGCACTGGTTGTCAGTGAAAGTTCTGCATAATGTTTCCATCCTGCAGGTTAAAGGTTAAAGTAGCACAATTACAAAACCTTTGGATTTTTCCAACAAGATATAATACATCCACTGCAGGAACGTGCATGTTGAATATACAACATGTGTGCGGCTTTACCTTCACTTATCTATGCAGTGAGCGAAGCACATGAATCATTAGATAAGCTGCAGTATCTGGAGAGGTTGAAACTCTCCAGGACTGTGAGGCAGTTAACAGTAAACGTCAAGGAGAACTCGCAATATATAACTCTCTCCTGCAGAGCATTTATCTCCCTCTTTTCATCTCTCCGTTCCTGTGGAAGGAGTGAAGCAGGAGAGGGTCAGGTGAGGTCATGGATCCAGCAGAAGGCTGGAGGTACGACTTTCGTGTGCTGCTTTGGGAGAGCGGTTGAAGGTTTTTATGGGGCATGAGATGTGGTCTTAGAAGGCTTTTTAATAAAGCCCCTGGTCCCTCCACCTGCCTGCACGCAGCCAGAGATTCCTGGTGCGATGTTATTTGGCCTGGTGAGTGAGGAGGAGGAGAGTGAGGAGGAGGAGGAGGAGGAGGAGAAGGAGGGGGCTGAAGGGATAGATCAGGATACTGTAGCTCAACATGAACATGAGTGGCATGCCAGGCCTCTCACATCACTGCAGTGGAGTGGGAACTGGGCTGAACTCAGAAACCCCTGGAGATCGGTCAAAGCGGCGCAGCTCAAACCGAAGCAAATTAAATCAAAGCAATAAACAAAGCACCTAATAAAGAAGCCGATTCCTGACGTAGGAATCCTCCAGAACAAAGGGAATGCTCCGTGGTTACCTGCATCTCCACCAGCTGGTCACCTCCAGGAGCTCTTACTTTCTTTGTTGCATAAGGGCAAATCTGACTAGCACACGTCCTAATCCCTAACCAGAGGAGGATGAGCACAGACAATCCCTGACTCAACTCTACCTAACCTTGCAATATTCCCAAGTTGTTGACAGCCAAGATGATCCCAGCAGGAGGACGACCGACAAGGTGTCTGCAGGTAGTCGGAGGTGAACATCTGACCATCACACAAACTCAGCATCCTCTCAAAGCCAAAAACGTACCGTACAATTAATCAGAATAAGCTCAGCAAAGAGTCAAGATTCCAGTTTTGGCCCATATTATCATCCATAACTGGTATTTATGTCCTTTAAATCAACAAAAAACAACATACAGGACTTGTACTATCAAACTGTTGAATCCATTTTTGCACAGAACACAGACTGTGGATTTTGTCCCTCCTTCACTTCCATTGAAATCACATTAGGATCTAACTGAACAGGAGCAAGCAAAACCTGTTTCAGTATGAGCACCTGACTATTGTTTTAGGACAGACTTGTATTACCTTTTACCCATTTTATATAAACATTTTTATTCTGATTATGTAAACATACTCTTGTATAGATTATGTAAACATTGTCCTTTGATACAGGATAGGTAAAACAACTTCCAACAGCCATCTGTGTTTACCGCTAATCAGCTGATGTAACTGGTTTCCAAGTGGAACAAACAAGAAAATCCCATTGTGACCTGAACATAGCACAAGCATCTACTGGTGATCATCATATCGGTGCACAAGTTACACAAGATGTAAGTAGGTCCACTTGTTGCCAACTGCATTATCTGTACTGCTGCTTTCAAAGCAGGAAGCAACACATAACCATTTATAATTGTATTGTCATTTACATATTTTATCATCTACTGTCTTTGTCTAATTTCATTGTCCTATTTGCCCTTATTTTAATGTACAATTTATATTTTGAGCTACATCTCTGGTATGAAAAATGCTCTATAAATAAAGTTTACTATTATTATTATGACAGCAAGAACTGAAATAATCATTTCAACTGAGACCAATATCAATAATCACCTAAAGTTGTAGAAAAGACATACTCCTGGTTTTTAAAATCAGCATTTTGCATAGTTTTGTGTTCTAAAACAAAAATTCAATCATTTATGTCAGACTGAAGGACATAAGTGTTTATAGTACTTGTCTGCTATTCAAATCATGAAATCTGTTAACATCAAACATCCTCCCTCAAACACTGGTGGTGAGTAAAATGACTCCAGATGTTACAGAGTCTGTGTTTGTCTTACCTGAATTGGCTCTTGAGTCAGTCTCATAGGTCCTACACATTCTTCTGTAGCTGAAACCTGCAGGCAACAGATGAGTGTGTGAGTGACTGTCACAGACCGAGCACATAACACACACACACACACACACAAACACACACACACACAGACCAAAACAAAAGAAAGCTGTGAACACGTCTTACCATTTTACCATTCATGTCCAGAAGCATATTGGCATATTACTTTTCCTTGCACGACCCTGCCTGTCCCTGTTG
Organism: Seriola dumerili; assembly: GCF_002260705.1. Classification (NCBI taxonomy): domain Eukaryota; kingdom Metazoa; phylum Chordata; class Actinopteri; order Carangiformes; family Carangidae; genus Seriola; species Seriola dumerili. The sequence goes on along the minus strand of NW_019177269.1, from coordinate 89,540 downwards.
CACTTCACCTCCTTTCTCACCTCCTACTGTCAGTTTTAAAACGTCATAAGACTTCTCATAAGGCAGATGTCTGGAGTGAAACAGGATACAAGAACAACAGCCTCCTAAAAAACAACAAATATCCGTACGTGTGGATTCTTCACTACAGAGTTTGGTGATCGCCTCTCCTACGCTGCAGACATGGATATTTACATGCAGTATTAGCGCCCAGAATGGAGCTGTCCACTGTGAACCTTCTTTAGAAGGTATTAGCAGCCAACCACCAGATTGAACTCACAGGTTTACTTGCATAATCCTACTGCAGGAGCATCGCACACTGAGCTGTATATATATGTGTCTGAGTGTGTTTTTGTCTTGCAGCCTGCCCGGACAGCTTCTGCAGGCTTCTTAAGCACATGCGTCATTCTGGTGTGAATAAGCAACTCAGCTACATGTGCTTCCTTTTTAGCATATGCATGCACACACATGCTTGCACCATAACACATGGTGAATCAGCTGTGTACCATAACATACTGTATCGCATCAGCTCTGTGTCATGCCGGGGAATTAACCAGCAGTTATTCAGTTATTTTTGAGCAAATTCTGAGTTGTGTTGGTGAGTCATTTTTCCTCATTGAAAGGGATTTATTAGAATATGCTGTTTTTACCAGTAACATATTCGTAAGCAAACACTCATAGCCCACAGGTGAATCCTCCAGATTAAGGTCTCTCTCCAGCTGAAGAGAAATATCCATGAGGTATCAACAAAAAGAGAAAAGAGAGATAAAGAAAATACTGAGAGGGGGATTTAACTTAATTCTACTAGAGGCACCAGCTCCATAATAACGCATGCTATGCACAAACTCCACTCACAGTCACAGAGCAGCTGTGTGACTGAAGCAGTGAGGTAGACAGGAGCTGCACGGTGACTCAACCACTCATCATTACAGTAGTACTTGTCGGTGGTAATTAGGCTTAAAAAAAGGTGGACATACCTCAACCCACACCTAGTCTCAACTAGCCACTACAAACCACTTACTGACCACTAACGTCATCAAGAACCTGTGGGTGCTTCACAAGGAAGCTCACCTGTGTGATTCTGGGTAACATACATGTTGCTTCATGTATGAACAAACTAAAAAATTGCAGCATTCGTAAGCAACAGTGTTGAGACAGTAAGCAGTATAAATAAAGTTGATAAATATTGGTAACTGGTCCTCCTTTGGGACAGTGACGGTGATTTAGTTAGTTAAAGGTTTCATTTAGTGTTCATATTATTTTGTCCTCTGACCTCTTGCAGGTGGAGTATGGCATAAAAACACAATGCTATTTTCAGAGAATGACTATGTTAGATAAGTTTGTACAGCCACACACACACAGTCTACACAAACACGAAGCATACTGTCCTATGTTGGGACGTTGACATTTTCAGATTTAAAGAGCAGAAAGAGCAAAAACACATCAAAACACATAGTATTGATTGTTTCACCCTCAAAAGCTTCATCAGGACTGTGTGGATGAGGTTATATTAGGATGGACTGACAGTGTTCCTGTTGAACACATCACTCACCGTAACACGCTGATTGAGAACAGAAGTGTTCAGGGCCTTTAAAATATAAGGCATAATGTGCCCAGTAATAATAATAATAATAATAATGTCTTATCTCCTGCGCAGAAGACGGGCCTCTTTGCTGCCGTAAACAAAATACATCATGGGGACACAGCACAGCTGCAGCATGAGAGTAACAGCTATCAGGAAGTAGGTGTGTGAAGGCTGTTTGTGACGTTTGTAAGCTGTTAACACACAAAACACTTCCTTCGAGCTGCTTCACACTAAAAATCCACAAGTGAAGATGATGAGTTTTCTACTGTTAAGCAGCTGAAAAAACTGCTAAGTGACTGGGAGCACCTCATCTTGGGTAAACTCTAGCTATGGCTCTTCAGGAACAAAGGAGGAAGTAGAGTGACACTGCTGTAGAGTCACAAATCTACGGCAGGCGAAAACGCAGCAAAAGTGATGCTTTTTCAAACTAAAACATAGCAGTGTGGACGTAGCCTTCGACATGGGAGATTGTTCCCCAACTGTAACTAAGCACTTTAACCCCAACAAAGTCGTTTTTGTACCTGAACCTGACCAAACCTCAACCACAGAGGTGTAAGATCTGAAAAGGCTTTTATTTTTGTAACAGTGATGGGTCACTGACAGATGATAACCTCCTGCTGACGGGCACATCAGATTAGGAAACGCTTATGCGAACTTTTGCTGGTCAAGAAAGCAATCGCAAAATACAGTATATTGTTTTTTCATTTGGAGGACTTGATTTAAACATTTAGGTGTAGAGCTATAAGCGCATTTTACAGTCCGGGGGTCTCTAACTGGGGAGGTTGTTTGGACGTAGAAGTGTTGAAGAAAGCTGAAGGAAACTATGCGTCTATCTAAGGTAGTCAGTTGATGAAAGCAGACTCGCAGGATTGAGTTGTAAAAGTCATGTGGACCTCACATCCCAGCTGTTTGTCTCTGGGAACAAATGCAAAGCTGCGCAGGAATCACTTTCACGCTGTCGGTGATCATGGTGACGTCTTGATGTCGATCAAATAAGAGATGACCTGAGTGAGCGGTGAGAGGGAGAGAAAGAGCCATCAAGATAAGGAGCATCTGGTGGGTCAGTGTTGAAGGCAGTGCGTCAGTGACGATAATTAAAAAGGAAGGGACTCCAAATACATCAGTGTGGTTTCAGGCAGGCTTCACGAGAAAATGAGCAATCCTGTTTTTCACGAAGACAACACAGCTAGACGTGAAACAGAACAGGAAGGAAGGCGGTAGAAACAGGGACAACTCGGCACTGCGAGAACAGTTTGGAGGGAGATCAGTCGGTGGAGTTAGGAGATGATGGAGGAAGTGTTGGGGGAAGTTGTCACAGGACACCACCTCCTCTTAAGTGGGGGTGACAAAACCCTTATGGAAAGACAGGAGAGGGGAAGGAAGATTTAGGACAGAGTACACAGACAAGAGCCTTTGAGAGGTGAGATGAGTGTTACAAGCAAAATGGAGAAAAATGAGAAAGGCTGAAAGTGGGCTCATAAACGTGATTCATAAGGATTCAAAAAACAGGCAGGTGAGGAAAGACAGAAAAGAAGCCAGAGATATTCAAAAAGAGGTGAGAAAGTAGAAAGAAATGAGATGTCGGAGTCCATAGAGAGTTGGAGGGAAGACAAGAGAGGAGAGAAGGAAGAAAGAGAGGAAAGAAGAACTAAACCACAGAGAAAGACCTTTATAATTTTCACTGTGAGATCACAAAGATATACAGTAGATCTAATTAGTTTAAAACGTGCTGTAAGGACACTCAGAGAGGTAGACAAGCGGTAAAAGGAACATAAATAATAAGCTCAAATCCTTAACTCGAAACTGAACTTAAGTGAAACTGGAAGCTGGTAATATGCTGCTGTATAAGCAGGGTAAGTTTGGTATGTTGTGTGTTGATTTCTTTCTCTTTTCTCCTCAGAATAAATCCAGACAACTACACCCTGCCACCACCAAAACCATCATGCCACCACTACAGTTTCCATAACCTGAGGGACGCAGGCAGGATGTATACTGTTGCCATGGAGTAAAGGAGTTAGCTTTGAGCTTGATTCAGCCTTTTTTTGTTTGTTTGTTCACAGACAATAAAAGTCGCAGAGAAGCTAAAAAAAATCTTGGCGTTCAGATTTGATTGAGTTGAGTTTTCACATCCACTGTGAAATCAATGAGCCGATCTACGATGCCTAACTTCTTGTCTATAAGACCACCGCCATGCACCTGTCACCTTTCACCTTTCACCTTGAGCAGTATCGTTGCCTCACATCACCCCCCTCTTCAACTCTCCTGCATCCTGCATTAAACCCCCTCACTTAGCTCTTCAGCTTATTGCTAACATGCTAAAGCTTCCTCTGGGAGTGATTTCAGCTAACTCTATTGTCTTTGTTTGTTTTTGTGAAGCACTTCATAATGTTAGCTTTGAAAGGTGCTGTATAAATAAACTCTTACTTACTGGGGCCCAGGTACATCATGTCATTGTATATACTGTATACATTGTTAGGACACAGATTAAACACTGCTTTCATTGTGGAGGGCCTGCTCTACCATTTCACTGCATATATAATGGCACGGTTTATTCTTCAGAATGCAATAAACTTAACAAAGTTACTGTGTGTTTAACGTATTCTTTTGAGGGTGTTTTCACTGTTTACACTGATTGCAGATTATAAAGATGACTAGTTAGTTTACATTATGGCTGGAGAACAGAAAGAGTTGTTTACACTTACAGGCCAATGTCTAATCATTTTGAGTAAGTGACAAAGAGGGGCGTCGCTCTCATCAAGACTTGACCTTGTGTGTGGCTCTTTGAAACTCAGCAGACTGTTTAGAAATCAGAAATGATACAGGATGACGTTATTGTGGCCTTCAGGGCAGGGATAAATCTTCTTCTGGTCCTATGGATTATGTCACTTCCATCTGTATCTGAAATATTGTTTGATTTATTTTGGTAATGCCAGATAAATACCCGGCAGTCGGCTTTCATCGTCTTACATTACTCATCACTGTGAACATCAGGCCTCGGTGTTTACGTGAATCACAGTCCTTGCATCAAGGCCTCGGCTTATCTGCGGCGCAGGTGGCCTTCTGTCGAGCCTAGATGGACCTGAGGTCAGCCTCAGTCTGTACACTGCTACAGTTATCACCTTTCTTGTCCTTTAGACACGATAAGCTCTCAGTGATCAACTGATATTTGGACGTGGGGCAACTTTGTCACGGGAGCAGGCTTCTTGGATGCAGCCTTCAGATTGGATGATCGTGCTGCCAATAATAGCACGCTGTAGAGGACATTACTGTGCATAGCTGATGTTACAGTAACTGTTGATTAGATCCTCTTTTTTTCTGATGGGTTTTTGACAAATAATTCAAGATTTTTGTGCAGATGAGCAGGTTTTTTTAAACGGGGGTAAACCTGCTAAAAAAAGGCGATTGACTCCTTTTACACAGTCAGCTGAGTTTGCCGGAGAGGACACACACACACACACACACACACACACACACACACACACACACACACACACACACAGTTGAGCTACTAGCTATTACTAGCTACTACTAAAACTAATCCGTTGCGTCTCATTCCTGGTTTAGCAATCCTGAAAGTGTCGGAGCCTCCGTGTGGGACCCACATCTACGGCAGCATCATTTGACCTCGGAGTGAACGCCGACAAAAGCCATGTTAGTGGTTCTTTGTGGATTTTCTGACCAGTGGAAAAGGGGCTTCACATTTATTTTCTACTCTGCTTTGTTAGATATTGTGCAGTCATTGTGTTTTGGCCTCTCTCCTCAAAGTTCCCACCACAGTCCAAAGTCAAATTAGAACAGTAAAACAGCTGATCCAATGTATTGACAGCTTAAAGCTGATGTATCAGTGTTGTTACAGTAAATCAGCCAGTACAGAAATGTCAAATACATGTTTGTTGTCCATCAAAGGAAAGTGATACGTTTGTTTTTAGCCCTGCGAGCGGCATGGCTCTAGAGATGGCAATGTTGGTCACTCAGTCCGTCACTCTGGTCCAGACTGAACTCAATATAGTTATTGATGTCAATAACTATATAAAGAAAAGTTTTGGTCAGGATCAGTGTATTATGAGCTGCAATGGAGTGGTGACCAGTCCAGTGAATTCTATTCATTCTACCCAGGGTATGCTGGGAAATGCTGGCATGGAAAATAAACAGGTACTATTAAGAGAGTTGCTTTCACTCACCCTCTTATGAATCCTTCTTGACTGAGGATCCAGGATAATCCTGGGAAAGATTCTGCCTGATTATTTCAATATTTATTTATGCAATTTGTTACTGCGTGCTATTCCCCAACTGCCCTGCATGAATCTGGTTTGGAAATCTCCCAAAATTCTGCAGCATCTGAATTAGTCTCAAAGTAAGACTTTCAATCAAGACTTTATGTACAGCACTGACCAAATTAATTAAGTCTCTTGTCCTGAAACCACCGTGATCCCTGGTATTAAACTCTTTATTCGGCACTACATTTCAAAACTAAAGAAAAGAAGAGCATGGAAACATGACTGTGCAGAATAAAAATTCAGACTGTGCTCCGGTGAGATAACATGCATGTAAACACACACCTACAGGAACTTCTTTGCATGTAAACAGCTGTCCCAGTCCAACATCCAAACTATTTTCCACTTCACAGCCCGGATGACATTCCTGCTCTCACACACCCCCTTTTCCATCTGAGCTCAGACTACGTCCAAACTAAGTCGGCAAAATCTCAGACACCGTTTACAACAACGTGCAGCCTCACAGCTCAACACTGAAACGCTAAGACAGGAAAATGTCTCATTAAAAACTCCACTTTCTCCACTGCTGCTCTACAGCCACTTACATAGTGTCTCAATGCATCCAAACCCACAATGTGATCTCATTTACCGATTTATCAATTTCTTTTGTCAGACAAGCAAAACAATGGTGACTGGACTGCAGCTCTTGATCAAATTGCTATTTCATGACCATGACGTTGTGCGACAAAATAAACATGAATAGAGGAGAAAGTGAGTCTTTTAGTGGCTGTTTTCACTTCCAGAGTCTCGGGACTGACACCGGATGAAGCACAATAACACACTGGCTTATTCTCTTTTTTCCAGGATTTCACTTCTCTTTCATTTGACAACTACTACAGATGATTCTGAAGCTATAAGGTCAATGAAAACAACAGCTGATAGAAAGGTACTGAAAAAAAAAAGCAATACAACAAGATGATAAACAGGAACTTACATGCAAAGTGCATCAATTTACAGTCAACAGGAGGAGGAGATTTACTTTTATACAACAATGGATTCTGCAGCATGCTCTCGCAAACAAAGGCCTGTTATCAGTTCAGGTGAGCCTTGTTAGGTTGAGCTGGAGTCCCGCCCCCAGCCCACCTCTGCCTGGGCAGGATTCAGGATTTTTCAACAGTGACATTTAAAGTGATGCTCACAGAGAGGATTAGAGGCGACAGGGGGCTGTCTTCCTCACACTACAGCTTAACAGACCACAAAGGTTTTTCTGAGCAGACAAACAGCAACATTTTCCAAAAGCTAAAAAACAAAAACAAAAAAAAAAAAACAGATTCAGATTCACTCTGAAAAGCATTTTTGAAAAACCGTCCTTTGTGTGAAAACTTTGGCTTAGTGAGAACGGATATTCACGTGATCCAACGTAGATCCACTTCCTACACAGGTTCTCTCAAATAGCACAAGGAATACGTAGATGTACTTTTTCAGTATTGGTGAGAATAGTAATGTGAACCTATGAGAGAATGTGATGCCCGTACTGCTCCGGCTTTGTTTTTGAGACATCACAAAGGATATACGGGCTCTGCCTACACTCAGCTTTGGTGTATACACTCACATTATTGTAATGTGTAAACCAAAATTAAAACCTGGACAGTTACGCAAACAAGGACTCGCGGATCTAAGACCAGAACAGCTGTTTTTCTTTCAGAATTTATGTACTAGAATCAGCATTTTTTTTCCTTCAGGAGTGTGTCATCGTTACTTTATCGTTTCCCTGTATCCGCTAAGATCTGTGAACTTTTTTTTTTTTTACTCTTGGCTGCATTTTGATGCAGATTTTGATTGTCTAATGTTTCTTGTCATCATGACGTTGGTCTTTTGTGCCGCTGTTTGTTGCTGACCTGTTTTCTTCTTCTTTCTTGTATCGTGTCACCTGTTGCCTTTTGTCACATGCACACTTTGTTTGTGTTATCTTTCTATTTCTATTCTCAATAATGTCATTTTGTTTGCAAAGATAAACAAATATAAAGAATAAAAAAATCCTTCTATAAAGCTACTGTCAGATTAGGCGGACAGCGTTCTTAGATTAGTGAACATGTACTGCTGCTGTTCACTGAACTTTTGTGCGTCTAAACGAGAGGTGATCACAACGATGCTGTGAAACTGCTAATTCACTCTGCTCTGTATATTCTTATAAGTCAGTGTCTGTGTGAGAGGCCCTGGGGGGATCTCTGTACAGGCCACCAGCATCAGCTCCTTCACATGTGACTGTTGACACCCCTGCTGTACTGACCAGAGGGGTAAACAAATGACTTGTGTATATAAACATGCACACACACACACACACACACGCGCACGCACACACAAACACACACGGGAGCGTGATCAACACCATGGCAGATTATCAAGATCCTGCAGGGGAAGGCAGATGGTTTTAATAATAAATGGTATCATTGATCCTCTCTCAGTCCTCAGAGACAGAGGGGAGCTGAGGGAGAGCGGAGAAACAGCTGACACACACACACACACACACACACACACACACACACACACAGAAACACACACAGCCACCCTAAACTCATGACACAAATCTATAAAAGGTATAAAAATGCTGGACCTAAATGTTACTATGCTGTAGCAATATGTTCTATGATTTCAGCCGCTGATGAGAAACATCCTGTTAAGACGACTGAATGTTTTCACTCAAACCACATACTGTGCCAATTTCCCTCCATATTAGGACCAGACAAGACAAGTATAAGTAACAAATTAATGAAAAGTGAGAATTAAAGAGCGTGGGGCTTGTTGAGCCTCTGTAAAGTCTAAACGCTCAGTCCAGAATTATATTAATCACACTCTATTTAAAAAAGAAACATCTACAAATGTCAAACAATGGCAGTTTTTAGTTTTGTTAAACTGTCCAAATCTCTTGTAGGCCTGAATGGGTTAATCTATTCTGAGGGTCTGATGACACGATCATCTGCTGCACTACTTCTTAACAAAACACAGCTATATCCTCTAGGGTTCGATCATAAATATAAGGAAGTATCTGTTCACATGCTCCCTCATGAGAGAGATCCATCAACAAGTGAAAAGCACACAATTAATATGACAAGATGTGTACACAACTCAACAAGCTGAAACACTTCCCAACTGCTGAGTGAAACTGCTGAGGAGGGCTGATGTTTTAAAACTCAGATTTTTATGTATTAACTCATTCACTAACTTATTAATTTGTTTCATCACGTTAAGAACATTTTCCATGTTAAATGCAATGAGCTATTACACAACAGCTAAGCTGATTTTTGTGTGTCGAAGTTCATTCTTTACCTTTTTCTTGACAAAAGATCTTAACTTCGGTCCATGTTTTAGCTTTTTTTTCTTTTCTTCATTTGTCATCACAAGCTCTGCCCGCAGAGAAAGACCTTCACATGTGGTTGAAAGCTCCAGAAAAACCAGGTAAGTACAGCCTGAGTTTTTCTACAAACATTCATTTAAGTCTGAAGTCATCCCCCGTGATGGATGTAATGAGCTGTTAACTTGATAACTCATTTAATCTTTTCTTAATAATTTAGATTATTAGGCTAATAGCTTCTCTCCCATGCTGAATTTGACTAAATCTGTCAGTTTGGCGACTTTTAGCAGAAGCAAACTTCAGGATGCCACGCAGAGCCATCAGAGCCTTAAACTGTCCACTGGAATTAACACAGTTTAATAAAGGGATGAAGTCAGATTGTAAAACATCAGATGGGCCGGATGAGATGAGTTTTGTCACTTTGGTGCAAACACTCTGTTGCTGAAGAACGAACCAACTGGATACACGTTTCTGCTCATTTGACAGTTTATACTGTTTCTGGGAACCTTTGCCTGGAGGCTGCTGGGCTGCGCTTAGAGATAAAAAACAATAGTCCGTAAACAAACTTTTGCTATAAGACAGAGAGTATAGACTACACCTCCTCTTGACAAAGCTGATAGTGAGGAAAATGTGCAGAAGGGATTTGTGAGACAACTTCACCGACATCTATAAGATGCATGGAGACGGGAAATAGTCTGAAGTGGTCAAAACTCCACCAAAACTTTAGCGTCAAAGCTGATCTTTAAGTAACACTTAAAGATAGATGACAGATGACATTTAATCAATGGTTTATAACACACTATAATGTTCTTGAACGTAGATATAAGTGTTTATAAATGTATTTGTCAACAACTATAAGCACTCAAAGGTGGAGGCTGTTAATGACCATACAACAAAACACAGCTGCTTACAACCACATCACAGTATTATAAAACATAATTGTTAATATAGTGCCTGCAGATGCTCAACTAGGGTCCAGTAAGTCAGATAGATGCTTAACTACAAAGTCTTTTTATTGATAAATCACTGAATCTGAAAGCTCGTCTGTCATTTAGTATAAACGCATCTACAGCAGAGTGAAACACATCAGATCCTCCGCTAACACAACCACTGTCTTATCATGTCATACATTAACTGATAATCACTGTGCTCACTAATGGCCGGCAGCAGGGAGGGTAGTGAATGAGATCCGCCTGAATGAACTACAGTGACTGTAATTTGACCAACAGGCTTGGGCCTCCTCTGATAACAAACAAATAAACAAACAAACAAACATTAAGGCCTCCTCACGTGTGATTCTCACTCACGACCCGGTGATGATGCTGAGCCTGTGCCAGTGCCAGTACACCGTGTTTGCTCCCTGCTGTACTCTACCTTGACGCTGGTGTGGCTGGTCTGCGTCTCGGCCTCGATGCGGCTCTGTCCTCCGCTGTTCTCCTTGCGATCCCGGTACGAGTTGTTCCGCGAGTGCCGGCTCTGGTAGGTGATGACGGAGGGGATGGTCTCGGCCGCATCGGTCTTGATGAAGAGCCCGTGTAGCGTGGCCGCGGTGCCCTGAGAGATGGTGGTGGTCTGGTGGGGGGAGTTGGATTCGTCTGAGTCTCGGCAGTAGATCACCCCGCTCTGAGAGACGTGGATACTGGGAGCGCAGCCCATACCTCAGCGACGCGCCTCCAGAGTCAGATCCCAGATAATAAACACCGACGCTTTGGGTACCACCTTCCTGTCGTCCACAGCTGCCTGCACACAGGCTGCTGTTTTCTCCGGGCATCGGCTGCGGGCTCGAATCGCTCTCTCCTCCACACACCTCCGTTTGGGCACATTAAGGGAGGGGGGTGGGGGGGGGGAAACGTGAGGTGCAGATGATTGTTTAATTCATGCGTCCCGTGAATCCGGTTCCTCCTCAGCCTCCGCTATTGTAGGATCTTGGAATTCGACATCATGTTCAGGACAAACGGTGTTTCAGGATATAATCTCGACCTGGCTGCTGCTCTGTATCAACCGCCAGCGCGTCTATGAAATGACCCGGACTAATGAATCAAATTAATAAATGGACTAAACCACCTGGCTGCTCCTCATCACCTCTTGCTTCATATCCGGCTTTGTGTCTCCGCTCATCCTATGTGACTCGCTCGCATTTTAGGCCTGTGGAGAGGAGCTGGCTTTATGACATCTCCTCTCTGTCTCTACTTTAGTTATTCTCTGCTTGCCGATCATTGGCCACGGTCCATCTCCTCTCTCTCTCTCTCTCCCTCTCTCTCTCTCTCCCCCTCTCTCTCTCTCTCTCTCTTTACATCACACTGACATTATATCACAGCTGTCTCTCCATCATGACCCTCTAATCTCCCCAGAGTCCCTGTCCTGACTCCAGGAGTCAGTTATGGGCCCCACTATGCTGAATTAGACATAATGCTTTCAAAGTAATGGAGGCCTGATGAAAAACCACTCACTGCCGATTTCTCACCTTCTCTTTAAGCTCATGTATTATTTATATCTCGTGATATAATCTTATATGTCTTGAATTTGGCAAAAATGGTGCTGTTGTCTAACTGTGCCTTGGTCTGGGGGGGTCAGAGAAGAATGACCTTTGACATCTGACCTTTGGCAATGCTGTTAGGCTATAGTAGGGAGAAATCAGCACCAAGGGTGTGAACTAATAAAGATGACAAAATTTGCAACTGATGGTTGTTTTCATTATCGATTAATCTGATGATTATGTTCTCTATTACTTAATTGTTTGTTCTATAAAATGTCAGAAGAGTCTAAGCTGATATGTTCTGTTTGCTGGTTTTGTGTGACCACTAGTCCACCACGGAAAGATAATCACTGCACGAATGATATATGACAAAGAAAAGCAGCAAATCTTCTCATGTTTGGCATTTTTCAAGACAAACTGAATAAATTATCAAAATGGCTGGTGATAGATTTTCTTGATGATGATCGATCAATGAAAATTACAATACCCCATACTGCAGGGTTTTATGTATTGCAACTAATGAGTTTATTAATTTAATTATTCTTTAACTTTTCTCTATTCCACAATGACCCTTCAATAATGGGCAAATATGCTCCAATAATGAAGCTAAATGATGAGTTAATAAACAGATGAATAAACATATAACTGTGGTAATTATTCAATAGTTATTCAAAAGCAGCCGTTATTATTTGAACAAACTTAATAATTGGTTGACCATGTGAAAGTCTTACTGTTGAATCATTTTTCAAATTCAACAGTGATTATTTAATTAACCGTAAAACATTTTACAAAAGAAGAGATGTGAGGCTGCCTGTTGCTTCAAGCTGTGAATTTTGACATTTCATAGATTAAACTATTAATTAATTAATCAAAAAGTACATTATTAGATCATGAAAATAACAGTTTGGACCAGTCCTACTTGGATTGATCCAAAAGCACTGTTCCACTTCCTTTGGCTGGAGTACATCCACCTCCAGGACAGAGACCAGTATTTCCTTTGGTGTGTCTTGTTCAGGTCTTTGCTGTGAGGCACGATTTAGACCGAGTAGCCATTATGTCAGTCAGAGTGTTTCATTAACTCACTCAGGCAACAGTGACTGCTAAATGAGGACCAAGTAGCCAACATATAAATATTAATGGGCTATTCTTTTTGTTAAACCTTCAATAGATTGGTTTAACAGCTCAGTGTGTGGGGGCCAATGGCACAGCAAGGCTTCAGTCATGGTTACCACTGGCCACCATTTGGCTCTGCCATCCCTCCAGCTTTATCTTGACCCTTTAAACCAACTATGATCAACATTGATGATCACACAGCTGAAACACCTCTGATAAACCATATATTCACTACCTGTCCAGCACCAAATGACAAACACATAAAGTTAGCAACAAGCTAATGAACATAGTGGAGCATTTAGCAGCTAGAGAGTCAGATGTTTCCCTCAGGAGCTGGTGGAGACCAAACACAGAGCTAAAAGAGGGTGAATACTGTACTTTCATTCATCAGGTGGACACAAACATGACTCCAAATGTACGCTGATGTCGCTTTGCGTCTGCTGGACGTGTAAATAAACAAAGATTTGCCACATAGCAACTCAAAAGGCAACAATATGGCAGTGTTGTGTTTACAGCTTGTTTCTGCTGCTCCCAAGTGGCCAAAAAAAATCTATGTATGCAACTTTAATAGCCATTAAGTATGCAGTCATAAATGTTAGTAAACTGTTAGCAAATGCCATTTCTGACTTTCTAACAAGTCATCACATCTGCAGTTGTAAATGTTTATTGTTGAACATTTAGAAGTAATAAATTTATCAACCATTACTAAAGTTAGTAGTAATGTATAAAACCTTTGTAATAAAAAGATGCCTGAATGAGTGAGTAATTTGAAGCTGTTTAATATGTGCCCTACATCACAGGTATGAATCAAATGAGGAAATTTGACTTTCCACAGTTCATCTGTCAGGAAATTAAAGCGTGTTTTTAAACACACACACTTGGTTTACTACCCTGCAACAAGTGAAGAGAAGCAGCTTTAACACTTTACATATGGGCAGGCCGGGCCGGTGTCCAGGCTGGGATTATAGCAGCACATAATCATTTCAGTGAGTGACACTGAAAAGACCATCAGCATCACTTCATCAAGTGTAGCCATATGTACAAATACACCATAGGCTGATATGATTTATCTACTACAGATACCTAATAAGTACGAGCTGGAAAATAAGTCTCAATACTTTCTATAACTCTAATAAAAGAGGAAAAGACACATGGAGCTATAGTGTTATAGGAAAATAATCCCTGCTTTCCTTTAAGCAGTGGTGCAAAGTCACTAAGTACATTTAACTCTGGCACTGCACTCAAGTATCTTTCTGACATACTAAGATTTTCCATATAAAACCGTATAAAATTAGCTCCATTTCAAGCACAACAAAACATTAAAATGCTGTGCACACATCAATACATCAGTAATAATACTCCAACAATGTGGCTTATAATAGTATTAATAAGTAATATCAATATATTTTGATACTTAAATACATTTTGCTAGTGATACTTATGTTTGTTAATGCAGGAATTTGACATCTAATTGTGTATTTTTACAACAGGGTATTGTAAATTCAGCTTAAGTAAATGATCTAAACACTTTTCCCAACACCTCTGTTAGGTATAAACTATTGTCACTGTGGTTATTTGTGTCTGAGAGTGTGTACAATACATCTTATTTAACATGCTATTAAATGATCTCCTGTTGAGACTGCAGACAGCCCCCTGGTGGCAGGCCTCACACATTTTCAACTGGGTTTAAAACTGTGGATTACTAGCACCCTATCAAACCAGCATATTCAAGATCAAATACCGTCATACAAGCCTGAGTTCACTAATTATCTTCATATCTTTCTATATATTCTAGGCTGCAGCACCACTTTTATTTGGTGGCCTGGCAAACCACAGATACAAATTTCAACAAGCTGACAATAGCTGTTCACAACTAACCAATACAATATATTAATCCACCATTTTGACATTGCTTAAGCACATGAAAGTTATACACATCATGAGAGTAAATAGACATATTCTAGCACTTCAGCAATTTACTTTTCTTCAGGTATTTCTCAGCTTAAAAGGAGTCTTACGAAGAAACCTGCAGGTAAAACCACAGTAGGAATAGTCTGACAAAATATGTACTATATATAAAGCTACTGCTGGAGGACACCTTTGCTTATATAATAATATTTTTCCATGACACAACCACACACACCCTCCTCCTCTGACTCTGCTTTAAATGCCCATCATGAGAGATAAGTTACAGGCATGTGGTGCAGCATTGGTTTGGCTCTGTGTGCGTTAACCTAATGATTTGTCTACTGTGTAGTTGTTTTCCCTTGAAGCACGAAGCAAACATTTTTTTAAAACTGCAGTAACTTCTTACCTTTCGTGGTCCATTGGGAAATATAGCACTTTCCTCTGTTGACAGTCCGCTCATGTCTTTAAGCCACGATGTTTTGTCCTTCAATGTGAAATCAAAATAATGGGGAATTCAGCCTAAGAGTGCACTGTATACAATGTAAATACATATGTGACACTATAGCCTAAAACTGTATTAGTAGCTGCCGACTTACGAGGGGTCCCACAGGTACCGAGTGGATAGTTAGTTAGTGTCGGCCCCTGAACTTCATAACCTCCCAGGTCCGGACTGCACCGGCAGGCTCGGTGTCCGTGCGGCCCTAGTGTCCTCACTACTCTAATAATCTTAAGTCCTGCTACTTTATTATTTTACTTCACTACATTTCAGGGGAAAAATACTTTTTACTCTACTGCATTTACCCGACAGCTTTAGTCACTAGATACTTCAAAGATTTACCTTAAAAAGATATGAACTTATGAAATATGACGCACTTTTAAATAAAAGATTAGCTAAAGCAGTTGAAATCTTTTCCACTTGTTAAGATGTTAAGATGCTTGTTGCTCTTCAGGTGCGATTCCGTGGGAGTATTTTTACTTTAAAAGTTATAATGTGTAACTTTGACGCATTAAAATGTCTAAAAAGACTAGACCTGTGTTTTATATTTCTCTATTTTGTACTTACATTATCACAAATGTTCCCAGCGATTCTCAAATTTAGCTAATCATGATTTTAACGGCAGTTTTCAGTTGGTCGCCAGTCAATGACGTCATATTTCCTATGCGCATGCGTCGGCGTTGTGGCTAAAAATTGACTCTTTTTTTTTTAAGATACACTTTTTACATCTTGGTAGTTTTCGACTTTGTATTTTAATAGTTTGAAGGATTTTAGTCATCGGACGTCTGGATCTGGGGTTACCAGAGAAAAAAGCTAGGCTAATGTTAGGCAGCTCATTTCCTAGCCGCTCAGAGACTTCCTGTGTTGACCTGACAGCATCTGAGAATCACCGACTTTTGAAGTGAAACTGTTTTATTCGGTGTGTCTACTGGCTTTGATCGCCTTGTCCAATCCGATATATAGAGGAGGACACTTCTGCGGATAATTCGGCTGCCGTTAAACCTCCCCCGCACATCCGGATCATAAGTTATCAGAGAAACAATCGAAACAAAGCTAAGCAGCCATCACCAAACGCAGTCTTGTGGTGTTGTTTTAATTGAGAGTCCCCTTGTGTAAGAAATTACTTCTGCCAAAAGAACAGTAACTGCAAAATGCACTAATGTAGTATCATAAATAGTCCTGATATACTGACAAATGGAGGGCCATGTAAATGTAAAGATATATTATTTTATGTGACTGTCAAAGATCAGGGCAAGTTTCAGCTGCGGGTTCTTGATCCTTCAATATTGTCTTGATATATAGTGAGCATTCAGTGTATTTTCCCTCAGACAGCAGATTCAAAGTCTAAAAACATCTGACATATTTAGATATAAGATATTATTAAGTATAGGCTACATAAGATAAGTAGCCTTACACTGTTATAGCGATGTACCCACATATGGCTCCAGGGATTTCATCGTCAGAGGTTTACCCCACCACTTTGGTCCAGACCAAAATATCTAAACTATTGGATTGATCACCGTGAAATCTTGTAAAGACATTTATATCCCCCTGAGGATGAACTGAAATAACTTTGATCATCTTCTGGGTTTTCATGTGGCGCCATTGTCAGCTACAAATATCAGTTTGTACAGTAATTTGATTTATGACTGAATACCAGAAAAAAAACTAATGGCATTCCCATCAGCTTCAAATAGACTTTGTGTTTAGTGCTAATTAGCAAGTTTTAGCATGCAAACTATGGAGATGGTGACAGTGGTAAACATTGTTGGTTTAATAACTACATTAACACAGTTCTTTGTGGCTGTAATGGCTCTGAAAAGATCCCTTCCTAAAGACACTATAACAGAAGTGATGAGAAAAAATCTATTCCAAAGTTTGATAAAGCTAATATGAGACTTCAAGAGCCAGTTAGTCAAATCAAGTGAGTCTCTCTAAAAGTCACAGTCTTTTCAGAATAAAATTTCTCATACATTTTGTCAATGTTTCCTTGCTGCTGTGATGAAGCTACAGTCAATGTGTACTAAAAACAACTTTAATTACATGGAAAATGTTAATTTCCTTTGTCTAAAAACAGAATAATTAACTACAGCTGAATGTTGTCCTCAACTTCATGGTTAATATGGAGGAACAATTACAGTGACCATTAACTTTACACTGCAGGTTTAAGGTCAGAACTTCTCTTTTTTAAGTTTGGGATAATGCTTTCTCCTTTTCATGGAGGTCAGAGGTCACGTTATCGACCGTCTCTAGAGTGTGTGAGTTGTGTGCGTGTGTGTGTGTGTGTGTGTTCATTTGGACAGATGCTGAAGTTGCTGAACATTGTTTTAACAGGGCCAAATCATCATGAACGTGTATTTTCAGTTCATTCTTGACCTGAGAAACAGCAGTTGACAAAACTCATCAAATCAAATTCGTGTGGCACATCTGAATGAGGGCTGTGAAACAACTGCTTTGGATGCATTTTTATGTAATTTGACAGATTATCATTAAATGCTGTTCCATAAAAATTTCACCAACAAAATGCATAAAAGCCTTAGTGTTCAATTTGAAACAGGGGTGTAACTCCTGCAGGCTCCTCAGCTGGCCAGCAGATGGCAGGAGAAGTACAGCAGGTGAGATCAGCAGATCAGCTCCACAGCCTGAGCTCTAAGGTGTTTCCTTTTTCTTTCTTTACATTTTTTTCTTGAGCATTGTGTGGAAAAAGGGGGCATGCCCAAAGTGACATACCCGAAGATTGTCTTGATAAAAAAAAAAAAAAAGTGCTATTTTTCCTCTGGAAACAAAGGCAGCAGATTGAGATCGCAACAGGGAAACAGACAAACAAAGGTGTTCCATATTGGTCAGTAATCAGACAACAACTGAGACTATGAGATGACACATTTTCATCAGAGACTGTAAATACGTAAGACTGTACATAAGACCAAGCAGGTGGGTGGTAAATCAAACAAGCCAATAAACAGGATATAAATGATCTTCTCTGAGTTATAGGCAAGTATTTTTCAGTGAAGTAATAAAATAAATTCTTAGTATCAACCCTGGTCGGTTTATCAGATGTATAAATGTGTTAAAGAGACTTTCTTGGAAGACACAAAAACGGCTAAAGATGCTGAATGCGCTTCTCATCCTGTTTACCAGGAAGCTGGATTTTATTCTCTTCTGCTCAACTTGCAAGATTGTGTAGCTTACCCTGTTATGACATAAGCAGGCCTTTGTTTCCCTAAATCTGAATTATGCACGGCTGAACTGAATCCGTCTTACACACACACACAGACACACACACACATGCTACAGACTGCTTATGTTACACTTTGATGCCTGAAGGAGGCTTTCACACTTGCTTGTGTGTGCATGTGTTCATCCGTATACAGTACACATGTGCACATACATACAGGAGGTTTAAGGTCATCAGGCTGTCACAGACCTTTCGGCTGTGCATTAAAAAGCAGTCATCAGTTTTCTAAGAAAGTGTTCGGGGCACCTGGTAGAGGCGTTAAATTACTACAAAATACATGTAGATAAAAGACTTGCAGTTAAAAAAAATGGTACATATTCACGTCTATTCACAGAATCCAAGGTGCCCCTGGGTAGCAGGGTTATTGATTTGCAATTAGCTTGTGGTTATTTGGTTTGAGTGCAAAAAATTAGCAACACTAAAGCACAATAAAACTGAAATATTAAGTGCACGTCCTGCCACATTGTGTTGCCTTATGTTGTAGAGAAAATTTAGTTTTGATATCACGCTGGTGCATAATCCTACATGCATTTATGTCTAATTCAATTACACAGGTTAATTGACACCTGGCGAACCTTCAAGTTGGGAAGTATTCCAGCATGTGTGTGCAGCACCTGATGGATGCATGTCAGTAGCTTGCAGCAGGATACTTGACATTACACACAGTTTGGCAGGAACAGGGGAGGGACAATAGAGGAGCACAGTTCAGTTTTTCCCTGGGGCGTTAAGCAGACCCAGACTCCGTGACTACTGTAACATTCACACTCCATGACACTATGTGTGTATCATTAGTGTCTAAAAAGTATTTAAAAAAACACATCAAAGAGTCATATCGTTGCACTGGAGGGCATATTACAACACGATGACTAGTGCGGTTTATTCTGAAACAAACTCTCCAACTGATATCGCTCTGATGAGTAACCACATGTCTGGCAGATCAGAGACACATTTCTGTTTTTGTACTGCTTAGAGGTTCTTTATGAAGTTATTGATGATGATAATAAAATGACTGAAGAATTACTTCACCCACTAAAGTTATAATATGTAACTTTTCCACATTAAAATGTCTAAAAAATAACTAGACTTATGTTATATATATTTTTTGAGTTGTGTACTTACATTATTCCTAATGTTTCCAGCAATTTTCAAACTGAGAAATAAACAGAAATACCTGATTTCAATCATGGTAATGGTCTGTTTCATTTGGTTTCCCGGCAATGACGTCAGATCCCCGTCTGCATGAGCCAGCATTGTGGGTTATCTGACAGTAGTGATCAAAACTGTCTTTTTATCCAGTTTTAAGCCACATTTTTAAGATATACTTTTTAGATCTAGGTTGTTTTTAACTATATATTTTAACCGTATGATGGATTGTAGTCATCGTACGCCTGGATCTTAAGTTATCAGAGAAAACAAACTGAGCAAACAATTAGCGACAGGCCACTTCCCAGCCGCTTCAAGACATGTGTCTGCTAAACAGTGTTGGAGGAACACAGATTTTTAAGGTGAAACTGTTTTATTCAGTGTTTTTACCAGATTTAATCACCTCCTACGTTTGTCGTGGTGGCGAGGAAACCTCTGCAGATAACTCAGCTGCTGCTAAAAACCTCCTGATACATACTTGATACGTTTATCAGGTTTTGGTCTCAAAACTCTGTCAGACGGAGGAAACGTCAAACAGAAAAACACTGGTGAAATGTCAACAGCACAAAGCTCGAGGCTTCTTCATTCACCTTTCATTATCACAGGCAGCGGGTCACATGTAAGGTAAAAAAAAAAAAACCTCCTGAAGGACTGGTACTGAAGGAATCCAAACTGGGAGAAGCTGACTGCAATGACGGTAACAGTGGCAAAGACGGCAACTCCCATGATCCAAACAAGACGTCACCAAACTCCTTCTTTTGTTATTGTTTTGATTAAGAGACCTTTAATGGCATAAAATTACATATGGCATACAAATGACATTTTTTCATGTAGGAATCCAATCCTTTATAAACTGATTCTACCCCCGAAGATGATTATTTGAAATTAATTAATTGCACATTTCCCCACTGTGGGACTAATAACCTTATTTTACCTTGTCTTATCTTAAATACTTCACTCCATTAATTGCTCATTATGTTCTAATGGCAACCTATAAAATTTTACACATATGGTAGGAGACTGTGGAAAGGTGATGGACGTCTGGAAAATAATTTGTGAGTCTACTCCTCATTGGTGCTGTTACTAAATAATCACACCAATATCAGTATCACACATAACTGTGGCTGTTCTGGCCTGTAGATCTTTAGATATAGTTATACTTTTAGGATATAGTATGTTTTGAAGGCTCTGCAGCAAAAATGCATGGTGCCAAAACCTCTCTCTTACATTCAGATGACCCTTTGCTGTAACATATTCTCTGCTTGGTCTTTTCCTTGTTTTCCTGCACGTATGTGACGTGTGATGTATGAAGTGCAATCTTAAGTTTAAAATGAAAATTTTTTTTCCTCCTCACCCTCAACAAAGAACCAATAATCCTCTCTTGTCCAACTGCTGGATGAAGATTGCTCAGAGATTGCGCTGCACGTCTGGCATGTCAGAGTAGATGTAGGGAGATGGTCCTGGATCTTACCGGTAAGCTCGAAACGATATGATCAAACCTGGACCTGTTGGCTGTCTCCTCACCTCTCACACACTTTATATTAGTCTGAGCATCAAAACGTATCGACAGGAGACCATCAGCGCGGCATGACAGTTTTATCCTGTGATAAGAAATGCAATTTTCTTGTTAGCTGCTGAAAATATGGATTTAAGTTTTCATGTAATTTCCCCACTAAGTGTGAGGGTTGTTTGTCAGTGTCGGGGGGGGGTACAAGACAATCTCACAGTTCAGTCACAGCATCTCAGTCACAGTGTTTGGCTCGCGACCCTGCAGGGCAGCATGTTCAGAATTTATATCGGGCATATAAACTTTGGACAATAATGAATTTCCATCTGAAAAGTAACAGATTAATAATTTTTGTTTGTTTGTTTTTTTCAGATACGCTTATCAGGTTTCGGTCTCAAAAATATGTCAGATGGAGGAAACGTCAAACAGAAAAACATTGGTGAAATGTCAACAGCACAGGGCTCCAGGCTTTTTCATTCACCTTTCATTATCAGAGCCAGGGGTCAGATGTAATGTCAAGAGATGGAGGGCGGGGGGGGTGGGGGGGCGATGTCTGTCTGTCTGTCTGTTGGTGCAGCCCATCTGTTTGGTCCAGACTGTCCTCCTGTAAAGGAACGAGCACATAGGTCGTCTGTGCAGCAGGTCATTATGACCCATAGTTAGATTTTGCTGTTAGGCGACACCTAAGCTCGCATCCTTCTCTTCCTAAACCTATAACCAAGCCTTGGCAGTTATTATGGTAACCACGGCGACAAAAGTGGGTACACCAATGTCGGAACAGTCTGCGTGTTTATCAGTGTAACCATGACAAGCAAATGTTCGGTACGCCCACCACCGTAAAGGCGCTATCTCAGGAGACGCTCCTATGGGGCGGATCTGAGGGTCGGAGGAAAACGACCCGGATGGTGGTTCAGGTTCGAGGACTTGTTGGATGAAATGTAGCAGAGACATTCACGGGCCCCCAGAGGATGAATCCTGAAGACTTCAGTGAGCCCCTGACTTTCACTTTCAGTATGAAATACTGAGCAAAATTTCCACTTACATTAAAACATTTTCCACTGGCAATGAGGCGTCACAGTGCAGCTTCTATGATTCACCTCACGTTCTGTCTGAACACGTAGTCTTGTTTTAAAATCACCAGCCTCAAATTGTTTCAAAGAGGCCGCTGTTATCAGAGCAATCGTGCTGAGATAAATATAGGAAGGAATAAATTTCTACTATTGGCTATAATCTACAGATTTCTAACTGAGTTCAACCAAACATAAGTGACGAGCTGTAACTCATGCAGATGTGCATATTTTACTGAAAGTGGACATTTATTATGAGAGAAGCGGCTCCATTGAAAGATAATATACATAACTTCCAGAGAGGACACCAACGGGAGCATCTGATTTGACGGAGCCTAATGAAGCTTCGTCACCAGCCCTTAATGGCTACTCTCTCTCTCTCTCTCTCTGGAGTGGCCGGCATCTTTGCAAATGGAAGGAAGGAAGTAGTTTTAGTGGCTGTTGAGTGGAAAGTCCTGTGTACATATTTCAAAATGGCTCAAAATGGGGCGCATAATGAAAAGTGTGTTTTGATTTAAAATGTATGTTACTGATATTTGACTATAGTGAAGAAATCATACCATAAGACTGGTGTATTTGTTGTAATGGAAAACACTTTGAGTAATCAGACTCACCAGGCTGAACAGGCAGATTTAGTAGATGACGTGTGAGATATACACCATTAATAAAAAATGAAAAATCTCTCTGTTCACACAGGACTATTACACAGCACAGCAGCAGCTTCTCTGATAAATATCTCAGTTTAAACTTCTGTCTGGTCCAGATTCTAAAACGCACCTGATTGGACAATTTGAATCTCAGACACTTGCCGCCTGTCGGCTTGAAAAGTCTGTAGCTTGGCTGACACAAACAACCAAGAGCTCAAACCTCCTGCAGGAGACAGGTACATGTGCAATGTTGGTTTGTATGTTAGGGATGTTCAAGGTTTGGATGTAATTAGTTTTTAATAGTGTCTATATCGGACCCGTGTCCCAATTTTTGTATCTTCCCAAAGCGGACGATCAAACAGGTGACTGTCCAGGTGTGAGCGCTGCAGGGATGAGAGAGTAGAAGTGTCTGTCTCAAGCTCTCTTTGTTCATTTTCCACACACTTGTTTCAGCTGCTGCTTTTTATTGTGTGTGTGTACAAACAACTGCAGTATCATGAATCAGAGATAACACGTCATACGAACCATATCCCGGCCTTAAAGCTGCAGTATGTAAGATTTTATGCCTCGGGTCCGGACGCATTATGTTTTCAGGTTGTCCGTCCGTCCGTCCGTCCCCATTCTTGTGAACACAATATCTCAGTAACGCCTTGAGGGAACTTCTTCAAATTTGGCACAAACATTCACTTGGACTCAAGGATGAACTGATTAGGTTTTGGTGGTCAAAGGTCAAGGTGACGGAGCCCTCACAAAATGCGGTTTTGGCCTTGTAAGCACAATATCTCTGGAACTCCTCAAGGGAACTTCTTCACATTTGGCACAAACATTCACTTGAACTGAAGGATGAACTGATTAGTTTTTGGTGGTCAAATGTCAAGCTCAGTGTGACCTCACAAAACGCTTTTTTTTAGCCATAACCCTAGACTTCACACAGCAATTATGACAAAATTTCACACAAATGGTTCATATTTAATGTGACTCTGGATAAACAGGGATGTAACCTGAAACTAGTCTGAGTAGTGGAGGCAGAGAACCGCGAGGCCGTAATTCCAGGTTCTAATCTTAATGTGAAGA
The DNA here is from genome assembly GCF_002260705.1 of Seriola dumerili. Classification (NCBI taxonomy): domain Eukaryota; kingdom Metazoa; phylum Chordata; class Actinopteri; order Carangiformes; family Carangidae; genus Seriola; species Seriola dumerili. Next base: position 65,726 of record NW_019177269.1, on the reverse strand, counting down.
GGTTCTCTCAAAGGTCTGAAGTTAATCATTAAACTTGATCATTTTTTCTCTGTTAAGATGATAATATGCTCAAATATTTCAGTGGTAGATTCCTATTTAACTTGAGTCTGGATAGAAAACCAGAGTTTCATGTTTCAGTTCGTCAGAGAGGCCGGTGAGAGAAACAGTCTACTGAGTTTAACCCAGAGCAGGAGCTGAACTTTGTCTCTCTTAGGCTCAGTTCAACTCCTCAGCATCAACATAGAAAGTAGAACCATTTAAATTAGTTCTTGTATTAAACAGCGACACTTGGGGGGACAAAAGAGTTTAACTGAAGAGATGTAATCTGTCCAAAAGGAGCTGGAAGCAGCTGAAGGAGCAGTTCATACTTTTTCGCTTTAAATTAAAACGTCTTTTTTAAAATCTTCTTCCTTATTTCCTATTTGCCTTCCAGGTTTATGCAAATATTTTAATGGGTTTTTCCAGGCTCTGATTTGTCAAGTCTACATATATATGTATATATGTATAGCCTATATGTATATATATATATATGCTGGGACACCTAGCTTATCTCAGAGTCGCAAACATGTTGTTTTGTACCACTCACCACCAAGCGTGTGGATTACACTGAGGCCTAATTTCTGCATTTGAATGGATTGACCTTTTCCAGCAGCTGGAGGCACCTGCAGACCTGAGGGATTGAGCTCAGACAGGTGGAAGACGAGAACTCGCCGTCCTTGACTGTCAAAAAAAAGAAAAAAAAAGTCAGTGAAAGCAACTTCAAACTTTTCAGCAACCAAGTATTTCATTTCATTTGAATGTTTATTAGTTTCTCATCCCCATGAACGAGCAAATGATGCTTTACAGATGCTGAAGTGTAGTTTTTAAAAGGAGAACCAGATGTGTGACAGAGGCACAATCCCAATATTTATTTAACACGATGAGAGAAACGATTCTTTATAGTGTCTGATTCACCATCAAAAACTGATTGTGTGCACAGTTTGTCACGGAACCTGTTGTGTGGCATCATTTGGATTTTGCAAACAGTTTATTATTCACATTTCATTTTAACCTCTACTGGAAACTAAAGCACAAGACCATTTTTTTTTTAGAAACTGCCTTGTTTTCTCACCCCTCAAAAAAACATGGAGGCAGTGTACAGCGCTGAAGGCTCCGGGGTTTGTCAGGACTGCGCCACACAAGGCAGGCGTGAAAGCAGCTTAGTGAGTGTGCTGCGGGTGTGAAGTGAACGCTGTATAAATCGCAGCAGGTTGTTACAGGAGTTGTCGCTGGTGTGTGAATATGAACTTCTCATCGTCCGGTTTTTACTATCACACAGTCAAAGAGATACAGTGGGGAAAAACACAAACACCACCCTCCATGTCCATCCTACATCTCCTCTCCTCTTCCTCATCTTCGCTTTTCATATCCAAACCAAGGCTGTAATTATAGATGGCGACATATATTGTAGCTGTATACAGTAAATAGCTTTATAGATAGGAAATGTGTTATTTTGGGATATAGAAATAAAATGAACTTGACTAATAATAAGCAGAACTTGAATCTTTCAGTATTTTACTTTGTCTGTTTCTTTCTTCATTGTGTTCACTGCAGCTGTCAGTGCTGCATACAGATGGAGAGGAACAACGATAAATACACCTTGACCTTTGACCCCCGTTAGCCACGCGTATGCTAATGATAAAAACTGTGAAAGAGTAAAAACATTGTTATTATTACCAGACTTTGTTTTCATTATGGCCCCATGATGTTAACTTAGCTAATGCCTGATGAATTGTATAGATACAACTAGGAAGTTTTTTTAAACTTTATAAATGATCACATGATCATTTACCCAGTTTCCCCAGTTGTCATGTAATTTTAGATATTTATTTATTATTATTTATTTATGTAAAAAAAAAAAAACATTATCATGATTAACATTTTCTCACATTAAGCTTCTGTAAGTGGTTGTTTTGCTTTAAATGTGAAATTCAGATTCAGCTGAACCCTATGGTTGGACAGCCTATAACATGGACTGGAACTGTATTGCTCCACTGGAATCAATCAATCATTCAATCAATCAATAATCTGTCCAGATTTTTTTTTTTTTTTTTACCTAGAAAAACAGAGAAATTACAGGTGAAATTGAAAATGGAGTGAAGTGACATTAAAATAAGTTTCCATCACGGATCAGCAGATTAATGATCCCTGAGAGAGTCTGAGGTAAGATGACCTCTGATGTCTGTGAGGTTTCATCTGCCCACCTCTCTCTCTCTCTCTCTCTCTCTCTCTTTCTCTCTCTCTCTCTCTCTCTCTTCTCATCTCTCCGCTCAACCTGTCCATCCTTGCTCTCGTCACAACCGCGCAATTGGCTGGGCAATGGAGGGCACCGGAGGGGAGGGTGAGGGGAGAGGGGAATGGGGGGGGGTGTGGTTGTGGGGGGGGGGGGGGGGTGTCGGTCCACGGTGTGTGACAGCGACCATGTCGGTGGGTCGTTACAGAACTTGCTCCTATAAAAAGCGGCGCAGGTCGCAGCGCAGCTCAGACTTTCTCCGCTCAGGTGCGCCGCCTTCCACACAGAGATGCGCGTTATGGAGCGCACTTTCCGAGAGCAGCTCTTCTTCCTGGTGCTGTGCCTGTCCGTCCTCAAGGGAGACTCCAGATATATCGAGGTGAGTGTCAGAGAATACTTCAACATAACTTTGAACTGGCTGTTTGAGCTCCTGTTGTTAAACTTTGCACTTTCTCCCGCTGCAGAACAACGAGATCTCAAAAGATGAATTATATTCATTTTTCAACTCGGAACTCAAGAGAGAAATACCTGAGGAGCTGATGTATCGCCGACCTTTACGTAAGTCATATAAAATATAGGCTGTAGCTTTTTATCTTTAGCTTTTAAAAATAAATTTGCATTTATTTCTGTCACATTCACTGTCTTTAATCCATATTATATTATAAATAAAATAAAAACATAGGACTCAGCTGTTTCTAATTTAAATTTGCCATAATGATGTGAAATTCATGAATATAGATAGATTAGAGAAGGAAAGAAGGAAGGGACAATAAAGGAAAAAAATTATAGTACAATCATCATTATTTAAGTATCATCAGAATACAGCTTATGTCTGCTGTTCTCTGTACAACTACATCCACATGTGAATGTGTGTGTCTCTCAGGTTGTCTGGACATGGTGGCGGTGGAGGGTCAGTTCACCTTCACAGCGGAGCATCCTCAGCTCAGCTGTGCTGCTTTCCTCATGGCAGAGCCCACTGAGGTGATCACCGTGGACTACGACAGTGTGGACATCGACTGCAGGGCGGGGGACTTCATCACGGTAAACTAACAACTGAAACAACATTTTCCTCTTCCATATGATAAAAACGTCACCTTCATCAGGTGTGAAACAGCATCTAATGAAGCTAATGTATCAACTTAAATGATGTTTTATTTAAGTATAAATCATTAGCTCCTGTTGCATGGAAACGTCTTATGTCTGTTATATAATGTTCTGTATATTCACTGGTGATGGAGTGTGAGTTAGCTTCTGTTTTTCTGGTACAGGCTGTGTTTGTTTTCAAGCCACCAAACACTGCACTCAGTTAACTTGCTAAGCTTAGAAACTTCCTGATTAGACAAAAGCTCCTTTAACATAAGGCAACTGCATATAAACCTGCTTACGTTAGGTGACCTGCCTTTTAAAACCCTCCTTCATGGTTGCATGCTGATGCTCTCTACGTGCATGATGGTCAATTCCTCTCCCACAGAGCGAATATTTCCACATACAGTTCATTTAAACTTTAAGCAAAACCTTGCAGAAATCATGTCTGACTTTCAGCTTCTCCCTCTCACTGTGTCCCATGAAGGTGTTTGATGGCTGGGTGATGAAAGGAGAGAAGTTCCCCAGCTCCCAGGATCACCCACTGCCTCTGTACGAGCGCTACGTGGATTACTGCGACTCCGGCTCACTGAGGAGAAGCGTGCGCTCCTCTCAGAACGTGGCCATGGTCTTCTTCCGCATTCACAGCGCCGGCAGCAGCTTCACCCTGACGGTCAGGAAGCACATCAACCCCTTCCGTGAGTATGAGTTGTCACACTGGTAAAGTGGAAACATGATTTCAGTCCATTTGTGCAGCGATGAATGTGCGAGTCTGTGGTGATGACACAAGCCCAGCAGGGTGCTGTAGTCATCAAGTGCACCAACGGGGGACAGCTTGTCATCTCCGTGTTTCTGGATCTGCACCATGACCACATGGCACACTGAGTGAAGTCTTGCAGTAACTTGTAAGAAAAAGGCAAAACTGAATCTCAGATTAGTTTTCTACTCGACCTGTGCGAGGATTTTTCAAAATGATCATTTAAAGTCGTGATACCAGATGTAAATTCTGTAAAAAAGCAAAGTTAGTTTCAGTCAGTTAAATACATCGAACACTTATTTAGATTTTTACAGATAATTTCTAATCATCAGAAATAAAACTATAACTATTTTCTTTTACATAAATGATTCATGTGTTGGCCCACGGTCGTGGCTGTGTGTGTGTGTGTGTGTGTGTTCCTCTGCTTCCACCTGAGAATCCATCAAACATCCCTCCTCGTCTCTTCGCAGCCTGTAATGTCATCTCCCAGTCACCAGAGGGCAGTTACACAATGGTGATCCCGCAGCAGCACAGGAACTGCAGCTTCTCCATCATATACCCAGTGGCGATCGACATCTCAGAGTTCAGCCTGGGACACTACAACGACTTCCCCAAGGTGAAAAAAAAGGTGTAGCATCTGCTTTAATGTGACCTCACTGCTCTTGATTCTTCTCCTCACTGTGTTTGTTCATGATACTAAAAACAGAGAAAAATAACACGAGGAAAACACAACAGTAATGTGTCTTGTATGTCATTTTAGTATCCACCTTCAGGAAAAATTGGTGCATTCAAAATTATTGTTGTGATTTGAGTGAACTGACCCTTTAAAATCCGAATGTTAAGTACAGTTCTTGCATGTGTGCATTTATATTCTTTGCCCTCAGTTCACATTATAATCTCTGTCATGATTAGTTTACTTTTAACTCACTCCGGTCTTTTGCAAAATATCATAATTGTCTTGATGCTTTAGAAATGCAGAAGTAAATAGAACAACACCTGCTCACACCTGTTCAACAGAACAGGTCCAAAATCAACACGTTACATCAACAATGGATGAAATGAAATGTGTGAAAATGTGAATGTGGCTCATATCAGCCAACCCACAGAGAGCTAACACCCTAACCCCGCAGCTCTCTTCAGCTCTGCGGAGCTTTTTTTTAGCATCTTTTAGCTCATTGTTTTGGTTTTTACGCTCACCTGCTTTCATGAGTGTAATTTGCAGCTGCAGCAGGCAGATGTTTTCAGTAAAAAATAAAAAAAAGTTCTGATAAACGCTCTGTACACGATCTGCTCAGCACCAAACTGCAGGCAGACAGTTAGCTGGTGAACACGGTGGAGCATTTAGCTGCTAAAAGAGTCAGATGTTTCCCTCAGGAGCTGGTGGAGACCAAACACTGAGCTAAAAGAGTGAATACTGGATTTGGATTAAATTAAATAAGCAACTTAAACTTCAAACTTTTATATATTCGTGTGGTGTTTAAAGCTTGTTTCTGCTGCCCCCGAGTGGCTAAAAAAAATCAGTGACTGCAGGTTTAATGTTAATGGTTGAAGAGCTGCTCCGTAACATTTTTACAGTGTTCCAGGAACATAAAAGCTATGCTTTGTATTTTCCTTGCGAATATAAGCACAGGTCGTCTCAAGCGTTTTGAAGAAGTGACTGATGAAGTTGTTGAATGAAGAGGAGAGTGAGAGCACGAGGCTACTTGTCAAGAAAGTGCAAAGATGGGTTGTTTTAATCAGAAGAGGAATAACATGATGTCACTTAAACAGACAAAATGATTTCTTACAGACTCGAATGTCACTGGATTCAAATTAAAAGCGTTGAATGTGTCTAAAACATCATTATTAGATTAAATTTTGATTGTGTTCACCTGTATTTTTCTGTAACACAGACCCTGGAACAGTTAAATCAATTCACTGTGATAACCTGAATGTCACTCTAATTGACTCCTTTTGAAGTAAAGTATTTGCCACGTGTTAAAAAGCCATGTGTTGGTGTCCACAGAGGTCCATGCCTGGATGTGCAGAGTCTGGAGACTTCGTGCAGTTGCTGGGAGGAAATGGCATCGACACATCGAAGCTGCTGCCCATCACAGACCTCTGCATTTCCTTCACTGGTCCCAGTGAGCACACCTTGATCTCTCTCCTTCCTTCCTTACTTCCTTCTTTCCTTTCCTTTCTTCTTTCGTACAAACTGACTCTTACTCTTTGTTCTCCGCCCTCCTGCAGCTCACATGAAGATCGGCTGTGATAACACGGTGGTGAGGATGGTGTCCAGCGGGAAGTTTGTCAACCGAGTGTCTTTCAGCTACCGGCTACTGGACAGCCAGGAACTTCAGACCATCAAACTCAACAACGTGGAGGATTTCTGTTTCAACACCTGATCCCTGCAGGACCATAAAGTGACAGATGTATCATTTGACTGCAAACATTTTTTAAATTATTTTATTAAAAGCAACAGATCCACCCGGTCAAGAATAAAATATACAGTCACAGAGATATTATCACATTCAAACTACAAAATTCACCGACCTTTTTTTGTTTTGTTTGTTTGTTTCTCTTTTTTTTTTTTGTTGTCTGTTGCTGAATAAAGCTTCATCACTTTTGTGTTTGGTGGAACTGCTTTTGTTTTTACTTTTGCTTTGTGTACAATACGTGTATTTATTAAGATGATCTTGTTTTTATGTTACGTACGGGTTCACAGTCAACATTCTTGAAAAGGAATGGTGCTAAAAATGAATGTTACCTTCTGATTATTTTTGCCGAACGATACACGAAGAGTCATTTCCTGTCGCAGGTGACGTGGAGGGTGAAAGGTCAAGTGTTAAATATAACAAGCATTTCATTGCCATTATGCAGTTAAATTTGTATAAAAACCTTTTTGTAATAAAATTATTCTGCATGACAAAGCACTCAACTGTGGTTTTGTTCTTATTTCTGCTGTGCACTGCAGCACTGCACTAAACAGCATGTAAACAAGACTTCCCACAAGGATCCTGTACAAATGGGGACATTCAAGTGTCTCCAGGTGTCTGCACTTCACAAAAGCTTCATGTTCCTGTAATGGACTTGAGACTCATCAGAATAGACCACAGACCAAAACAGAGCAGTGGCAAATGAAAATAAATCTACACTGATTTTACATTCTCATTTATTTTTCTGTTCTGTTTGTGAGATGAATGCATGTGTATTTTTCTACATATTTTCTATAAATGTATATCTATAAATAGGATATTCACCACTTCCTGCAACTATCCCTGTCTGTTCTGTTCACTGCTGCATTAAATTACTTTCAATTCATCAGTTTCAGTGGAGGGACACATATGGGAGGTATTTATTGCTCCACCTTCCCAGACAGCTCTGTTTTCGATTTGTTCAGTAGCGTGCTGAAATGAGGCCGATTCTTACTCAGGTTAAAGAAGTTTAAAGGCAAATTTAGAAATGAATGAAGGGGTTTGAGTGACAGCTTCTATCTCTGACCGTTGTTCAGCCTGAAACATCTCAACAGCTAACGGATGGGTTGCCATGACAGTTTGTACGGACATTGTTGATCCCTGTATGCTGACCTTGTTGATCCTTTGACTTTTCCTCCAGTAAAATAGCTCAACATCTACTACTGAAATATCTGTCATAAAATCTGTTACAGACTTCACAGGTTCCCAGACGATGTGTGCAGACGACCTTGGCGGTCTCCTGGCACCACCATGACATCTATTTATAGAAGGTAAATGGACTGCACTTATATAACGCTGTTCGCTTTTCTAGTTGTATCGACCGCTCAAAGCACTTTACAATATTTGCCACATTCACCCACCCCCACATACATGCATACGCACATACATCGTACACTGGTGGAACAAGCATCAGGAGCAATTTGGGGTTCAGTGTCTTGAGACACGGACTTGAGGAGCCGGGGATCATACCTGCAATGATTAGTGGACGACGCGCTCGACCTCCACTGGGGACAAACAAGAAACACAAGGGAAACAGCAGGAAAGACGGGGACTGAAGGAGATATGACAGTAATGAGGTAATCACAGCCAATGGACTGTTGACTTCATGTGTGTCACTATGTTTTTTTTTCCCAGTGACAGTATCGGCAGTCACAGGTCGTTGTTCTCTAGGCTTCTTAAAACATTGTCACTCACCTCATTCACGACATGGAGATGATCTGAGTCCCAGTTATCATTATCTCCACCTGCTTATGTAAGAGTCATCATCATCATCAATAACTTCATCATACCCCACAACCACCCCCCAACCCCCAACCCACCCCCACAGATGTGGAATGATGTCACTTTCTTTGACGACTGTCGCTGGCATAATACACTGCACACTGTCACTGCAGAGAGAACAGCAGGAGATATCTCTGAAAATAATGTCTTGAATGGCACAAACCAATGGGGCGACCAGTGATTAAAGGCCCGCAGGTGTATTATCATTGACAGACACCTGCAGCCACAGCTGGTGACGAACGAGCATGTGATGATGACACTTGTCTTTCCAGGAGAAATCAGCGTGTGTGTGTGTGTGTGTGTGTGTGTGTGTGTGTACATTTGTAGTGATAAACACCTCCAGTGGTCTTTCACTAATTTGAATTTGAATAGTACAGGGGAAGAAAAGCAGCTGTGCAGCTGTCTAAAGGGACAGTTCTTTAATTTCTCAGTGCTGTAATGAGTTAAATAATAAAGCTTGCATATTTTTTCCTGTGGTAGAAAACCAACAATCTGTTAAGTGTAAAATAATTTCCTGAAGATACTTGACACTGTAGTCTATAGCAAATGCTGCTCAAACAAGAGTGCATTTGTTGGGGACTATTTTCAGTGGCGGATTAATCCACAGTTATACAGTATATGTCTTCCACACACTCAGCAGAGGTCCGGTCCCAAGCTCTGCTGTGATCACTTTACATCCTTTTATTCATTGAAACAGTTGACGCTTGCAGGAAGTGTGCTGTGAACTGACAGGTTGATTGTAATGATGATGGTTCTACTGAACTCCTCTATTACTCTACAGATTGAGAAAATCAAGCATGACATTTCAATCTGACCTTTCTGAGAGAGAAAATTATCAATAATTTGTCGATCACTCAGCGGGAGCTCAGAGCAGATACAGACTCAATATTTCACATGTTCACATTCAGGAACCAGTTTTTAAGCAGAAATGTTTGTTGTTTTGATGACACACAAGATTTTTGTATGATTTGTAAATATTTGAATATCTGCTTGTTTAATGGTGTTTTTTTAAATTGCAGATTAAGAAAAATTTGCTCAGCTTTTATGCTAGTGCCATAAATCTAACTTTACAATATTCAGGCAACAGGGTCCAAAGGACATGACTGGCAGACATGTAAAAAAGAAGGAAGTAGGTCAAAACACAGGTACAGGTACAGATACAGGTGACTTAAACAGGAAATAGGAACAGAGTTTTCCAACAAGCTTACATAAGCAACGTGGAGAGGATATGGATATAAACTGATATAAATACTGACAGGGCTCATGTGGAAATGGGAACAGGTGTGTAAGTGGGCGGGGGAGATCAGGTGATCAGGGGTTACTGCAGGGCAGGTATATGTAGGAGTCAGGTGACTGGACAGGTAGGAAAGTCTGAGGGCATCTAGTGGACAGAGCATGGTAATGACTGAAGGAAGGGACAGAGACAGGACAGTGAACTGGACTGTGAACTGAGGTAATCATTATATCAATGTCTGCTCAATCCACCACTTTGGTCCAGACTGAAGAAACAGATGGATCCATAAAGTTTAGCACAGACATTTCATGTTCCCCTCAAGAAAACAATTTGTCACTACTTTGGTTTAATATCTGCAAAAATAGTGTCATTCCCATTAGCCACAGCTGTGTTTTGCATTTGGTGCTAATTAGCATGCTAAACCATGATGGTGAACATGCTAAACATTAAGCTTGAAAACATCAGCCAGCATCACCTAGCATTCTAGCATCAGCAAACATTAAGTTGATTAGCAAACGTTAGCATGTTAAAATGCTAAACCATGATGGTCAACATGGTAAACATTAACCCTGAAAACATCAGCTAGCATCAGCTAGCATTCTAGCATCAGCTCACTGTGAGTGTTAGCATGTAGGAGCTGCTAGCATGGCTGTAGACTCATGTTTCAAGACAATTGCTCTAAATGCAAATGTAGCTATCACCATGTGGGCTTGTATTATTTCTATTTCACCACTTTCTTTTCCTTGGCAAATATATTTTTGAAATTATTTGAATATTTACTCATTGAATGGTGTTTTTTTTTTTTTTTTTTTACTAAGATGGTCAACATATGTAAACTAAAGCCTGAAAACATCAGCATGCTAGCATTCTCACTGTGAGTGTTAGCATTTAGCTCAAAACCGATAACAACATTTGAAGACAACTGCTTTAATGGCAAATGTATAAACATGAAGACCTTGATGTCACGTTTTCCAGGTCCTCTATTTTGGGTTTAATTCTTTCAAACACATCCTAACATTTTCACTTATAATTATTCATGAGTCAGTGAAAAGGCTGGGAGTATAAGTCATAGTTTAAACCAATCTGTAAATTATCTATAAAAACAAGAGACTAAAAAGATCAAGTGAAAGAATGAAGAAATATTTGTGTAAAAAAATCTTTTATTATACTGTTTGTGCCCAAATGTGACAAGTTTTACCATAATATAAATAATGATTACATTTAGTTTTACTTTCTCATCTCTGTTACAGACTGTGAACATCATACATGTGAGTATGAATCACAGGCGGCATCATACGTGATGCAAAGACAGACCAGGCTGTACACTGCCCATCAGGGGCTGCACAAAGACATTCTTCACCGGTGTGTTGTCGTCATCCCCCGAGGGATGACCACACCGTTTTCCAGGGTAAAGCAAGCTGCTGTGGAAAATCTGTCATCCTCACGTGCTGTGCTTCATAATAGGATCATGCTCCATCTGTTACTAAACGGTGTTCAGAAATACAACGATAATCCGTGTGACAACTCACATCTCACACCGTGTTAAGATGGAAAGTAAAATGTAGAAGGGCATTAATTAAAATAAATAATTGGCAGATCATTCATGTGCCTTAGAGCATTTGTTAAATATACTTTGCCATATTGACTTTAAACATACTATAAATAAAAGCTTTATGCTATTAAAATATAGGTGTGTGCTACTTTGGACGTGCTGATTTCATACTTAGAGCATTAATGATATAAGTAGTGCAAGTTAAACTATACTTGACCAGAAGTATACAATTACACTTAACTGTGCTATTTTGAGACCAAGTCATAATAATTAATTGTTTTAGAATATACGTTTTTGCAGTGCACATAGATATACCATAGATATATTAGTGTGTAAAAACATGCACACTTTGTAAACTATAATTAATTACAGTTCATTAATACTTTGTCTTTGTTATAAGGGTATGTTTCTGCCATTTCCTGCATTAAAGACTCATTTTTGTTCAGTGCAATCCTGTCACTGTTGTGTCTCAACGCTATTGTCCTCTAAAAGATCTTTATCTTATCCCTGTCAGATTCCTCAGCGAGGTCCTGGATGTTATTACCTCCGTCAGACCAACAACCGTGTACAAGTCCTTCACCTCTGCCTGCATCCATGGCTATTTTAACAAGGTCAGTGTCCGTCGCTCTGAAAGAAAACTGGCCCTTTTCTTCTGAGGAGTAAAGTCTCTTTTCGTGACACTCGACCTGTTTCCATTGTTTGTATCTGGGTTCAGATTCCTGTGTTTCTTCACGTCCAGGTGTTCGAAGCTTAAGTTTAAAAGGAGATGATTGTTAAATGTTGAAAACAGCATCTTTTCTGAACGTTTTTTTTTCACTGATTCATCCATTTATTTTCATCTTTCTGACTAGATAGTTTTTCTCTTTTATTTCCTTGTATGGTATTTAATTCATACGCCCTGTCTGATTTATCACATGATATCTTTATTATTTCCTTTATGTTATTATCATTTTTATTGGTGGAGCACGGTTCTCATCACATTCAATTTCCACTCAATTTTCACTCTCCCCGTCATCAGCTGAGGCTTTACATACTGTAAGCTATGATAACCACCGCACACAGATACAGGTCACTCCTAATGAGGAGTTATGACACAAACAGTGACGCACAAAGTGACGAAACGAGGGAAAAGACAGCATGTGGGAGATAAGGGCTCCAGGCGTATTTTAAAGACATTCGTCGCAGGTAGCGGCGACATTCGGACGAGTGACACTTGAAGTGAGGAGAAACTGTCCTGGAAACCTTTAGATATAAACAATCCTATATAGAAATGTTGACTTACGTCTTAGTGAATATAAAAAATCTCCAGACTCAGCTGTCTTTCTGTCTAATTCAATCCTTAATCAGCCTTCTCTCTGCTTTTTGTGCTACTTTTCCACCTCAGCCTTTAATTTTTATTTCAATCATATCCCATGATATCCCATCATCCTCCTCTTTGTCAGTGTCAGTGTTTCTGGTCTCCCTTTGGTTTCTGATACAAAATAACAGAAACTTAATAATGATATTTTATTTGTAAAACAAACATAGAAGAATCTGCTTATCAAACTCAGTTTGCACCTAGTTTTGCTCCTATCATTTAAATTGTTTCTTAATCGTCACACTAACGGGCCTTTATGATTATACTGTTGCAGAAAACGATGAAAGATGATCACGACCAATGACTCAAACTTCTGCTGAAAGCGTGATGCTTCACAGGAAATAAACTGTTGCAATCACAGTGAAATTCCTATTTTGAAGAGTTTCTGTGGAAATGGGGGGGTGTGTATAAATATCCACATTTAAAAATGATCAAATGACACTTATGATTGATTGCAACCTTTTTCAAAATTGAACAAAAAGAAAAAAGCATAATTGCTGCATGGCATCTTCCCATGGGAGACAGAGTGATTATCCTGCTCCATTACAGCCAATCACACACAAATTGCATTGTAACGGTGAGGACTTGTGCAAGCACCATCTGCGCGTATGAAAGCATCGCACTTGCCACTGTATTTTTGCTTCAGTAATTTTCCTCCACGTCACAGCCGAGAATGTCATCGCTAATTAACTGTCTGGTTTGGTATTTTGGGACGAGGGGACGTGCAGAGGAAAACCCTTAGAAAATACAGCTTCAGTCTGCACTTCTGTCCTTCCCAAGGTGAGAGTATCAGCATCTCTGCTCGAGGGGGAAGACGTGTGTATATGTGTGTGTGTGTGTGTGTGTGTGTGTGTGTGTGTGTGTGTGTGTGTGTGTGTGATAGGCTGATGCTGCTGGACGCAGGTGGCCGGTGCATATTGGGAATCGTCATGCGTCATTCAGACATGGTACACAGTCATTTCCCAAAAGCACAGCCGCTCTCGCCTTTTGTGATGTCCAGTGAGAGAAAGCTGAATGAGACTTGCTTTCATACACACACACACACACACACACACACACACACACACACACACGGCTTTGGAAAGTACTGTACTGTGGGCTATTTTGAGCTGCATGTACTTTTACCTCCACTGCATTTCAGAGGATAACTGTTTAACCAGCTATCGGCCTAATTATTAGTCCGTTTTCAGATTTCACATAAACTGATCAAATGCACAACATTGGCTTGTTTTGGGATTGTGACCCCTCACAAGAAATCCAAGTCTTCTTGAGGGCTGAACCTGAACCACTGGACGACCTGACTGTAGTCAAAACTAGCTCCACCTCAACCAGCTACAACCGATGCATTGATGCATTAACAACCTAATAATGTCTTATATATCAGTAACAGGGGCCATTTTTCTGCAGAAAAAACTTTTAATTTTGCTTCAGATTCCTTTTTTAATATCTAATATTCTGTATTTTTTTTTTTTACATGGGCAGTATTTGGGATTTGGACTTTCCCCCTGTATTACACTATTGTACTCGTACTTAAAGGATCTGAATATTTGCACATGCCTAAACATACAGTACATTACAACTTATTGTATCCCAGGAAGATTTTATTTACTGCAGTTTTTATTTAGTTTTTACATGATGTTGCCCAGAGTCTTCAGTATCTGTGATTCATTCATTACAAGAGGTGAATGTTTCTAAACATGGCAGGAAAGCATTAACTGTTACAGACCGTGAACATTCAAAATCTTCATCACTGAGTTCAGTATTCAGTATCGATCCTGTGCATTTTTCCACGAGTCTAACTTTGGATCAGCATGAGGGGAAAAAAATGTTTCTTCTTGGGCAACAGAGACTGACAAGGCACAGAAATGTCTCTGAGTAATTGCACCTTCAGGCTCTGACAATAACTCAAAAGGAAAATATTAGATATTTAACATTTGACATTCATAATCGAACGAGACGGAGGGTCTCGGCTGGGGCGTCAGCTGGGGCAGAAAACTGTAAGAAAAATGATGACGGATGATTCGGAGACACAGTTTTAGATGACGCAGGTGTCTTTTTAAAGGTGAATGCAACTAAATTAATCGGCAGTCGTGATCGTTTGATGCTGTTTTTCACAGGGAAAACTAGACGAGAAGAGTTTTTACTGTGAAACTGTGAAAGTCTGGGATAAAACACAGTGGAAAAAAAGTTACAATGACAACGCCATGGAAGATTTAGGAAAGGGTGTCTTTGTGTTTTCTTGTTTCTAACAGCACTTTACTACAAAAATGACTATAACTTGGGTTAAACAAGCTTGGTGCGAGATCACAACGTCATTGTTTAACAGCTCCAGGCTGAACTTTGGTGAGTGTCTACGTTCATATATGTTACATTCATTATTATCCTGTACTGTGGGAGATGCTAAAACAACTTGTTCAACTGATGCGACATTCACTGTGGTGACATTTGGAAAAATGTACAGTTTGGTTTCCAGTTGGTTTTCCTGCAGACGTCTACTTGCTCTTCTTTTTCTGCTCTTGGAAGAAGTCATTGCAGGCGACGGTCAGGGCGGCCACCAACACAACAAACTCATTGAAATCCACCTCGTTGTCTTTGTTAGAGTCCAGGTCGTTCATGATCTTCTCCACCAGCATCGGATCCTTCTGAGACTGGAAACAAAACACAGAGGACGTTATGTGACGGACACTGTATTCCTGTTTGAGCAATTAAAGCTGCCTTCAACACATATAGACGTAGGTCTAAGATATAGGAAACGTATGTAGGATGAGCAACACTCGTGCCGTCGTTTGATTGCTATTGGAGTTTAGTGTTGACTCAAGGCGAAAGCTGCCGCCCGTGTCCAGTGGAGAGCAGAGTGATGTTGCTGTTAAATGACCCATGAGCTGCAGCTGATCACACACGACATTTATTGCTTTGGTCGTTTCCTCCAGGATTGAGAAACAAGACAAGGCTTCTCCTTCCCCACCGTCTCACGGGGCAATGTGATCTTTATGTTGTGGCCGTCGTTGAAGCCAAAGGTTGAAATTAAAACTCCACACTGAAGGCAAACACTTCATTAGGAGAATATCACCAGAGAACTTTTGCATTGTGATTTTTAATGGTCAAAAAGACTCAAAGCTACGTTCGAGCACGAGAGTTAGTTTGTGTCAGAGCTGAGAAACCACAGACACTGAGAGATGAAGAGACAAACAGATAAAATCCTGCAGGTCTGCCCTTGTCATCGTTATCAGCATCAAGATAAATTTGACTTGTAAGGGAAGCATTAGTAATAATAATAAAATAATAATAATAAATATAAATAATTATAAATTCCTCAACATTTCAACCAACCAGCCTGGTTTTAAGCTTTGTAACAGCACAGTTTAACCGACTCAGTGGAGTTTCAATGGTGTATTTAATTATAAAAGCACTAGAATTTTCTCAAATCATGAAGCAACACTTAATCTGTCAATTTATTTTAAAAAACTATGAATTCAAAATCACCAGCGTGGGATTTATTTTTCGACAACCGCACTTCATGAAGTCTTGAATAATATTTGTCAAATCGTCTCCTTTGACCTAATAAAATAAATGAGTTTAATATAAACTAAAAAGCAGTCTAAATAAAAACTAAATTAATAATAGAGAATAATTAAAAGTAAAGAAAAAATAAAACATGGCTGTCCAGCAGTTTCAGTGTGGGGAGCATCTTTTAAATATTAACCACCTCATTTCTAAAATAAACTATAAATATACAGTAATCTACCAGGACGCGGTTTCCAAGTGTCAAAGTTTTCAGTCAGAGGAAACTGAGGGTGAATGTTGGTCTCGCTGGGGCTGCGTCTATCTCAGAGGAGACTGTAGCCCGCGGGGATGTGGTGACATCATGGCGGCGTCTATATTTGGAGGCGATATGGGCCACTGATGATGATGATGATGATGATGATGATGATGTGTGAGCACCTGAGGCTTCCCATCCACATGAGGGAAGACAAGAAGTGAAGAGAAAATATATATATATCTGAAGGCATCGGAAGTTTTAGGCCTCGGCCGTTCGGTTGACACGTTGGTCTCAATCATTTGAAATCTCAGGTTTGCACACTCTGCTGTCACACACACACACACACACACACACACACCGGGGCTTATTACAAATGCCCTTATCTATCTCTGTCTCCACATCCTTTATTTCCCACAGTGCTTTGTTGCGAGAGCCACCAGCAGTTACACTTTGACAGCAGGATAGCAATCGATGAAAAACAATTTTCCTCGAACAAGGTCAGAGCGCTCTTCTTTTTTCTTTTTTTTTTGAATCATTTGAAAACAGGGTTATCTCATTTCACTGTTGAGCCAGTGAAGCAAGATCCTTAATTGTTAAAGTACCGTGATCACTACTGGTCATTAATTAATCAATTGAGCCAATACAGGGAGATGTAAAGGCCACACTCTGGTGCACTAACACATTCCCCGTAATTAAAATGGATACTCGCTGTGAGGATGGTCATATATCTCTTCTGGTGCATCAGACCTCCACCGAGGCCAATGTCAAACAACACACACCGGACGTCATCGGAAAAATTTTTTCAAATTCACAGTGAATGATCCAGATCTGCCCCGAAATTTCACGAGTTGGTCCCTGACCCATGAGCCGTCCCTCCACTGAGCTCGGTGCAGATCGGCTCAGTACTTTATCTTTTTGCGTTATCTTCCTGACAAACGGACGCTGGTGAAAAGAAAATGTTGAAAAGTCTACTTTACCGTGAGGAAGTCAGTGAGCTCGCTGTTCAAAAGCTGCTTCAACTCGCCCTTGTTGAGCTTGTATTTGTCTCCGTCATTCCCAGAGTAGTTGTAGAAAACTGCTATCAGTGCGTCCATCGCACCCTCGAGCTGGCTCGGCATTCTGCTGGAAGGATCGAAACTCTTGCAGCTTCCTGAAAAGGATGAAGTGTTTTTATGTTTTAACACATTTAATTGAATCAAACGAACAATATTCACATACGGACTAATTATCTGTCGGTGGGAGAGGAGTCCTTACCTGGTTAGAGTCCTGCACAAATGTGATGAGAGACGCTGCGGCACAGCTTGTTTATCAGGAAGTGAGGAGAGGCTGTGTGGGCCATCCTCTATCCGTGTGCTGATAATTAATTCCACAGGTGAGACGCCCATGGTAACTGTCTTCCTTTCCAGGTTTTAATCAATGCTGTTAAGTGAAAAACAAAACGCGCACCAGTGTAACCCTGCGGGCCTCGTGGGTATTCATCAAACCCTGAGCCGTGCTGTGGGCCTTCACACATGTGTCCACATCGCTTGATAGCCGACATCCCTGAAGTGACTCCAGCGCTCTGCAATACTTCATCAGAGGGAGGATGGGTTTAGACCTGTCAGAGAAATCTCTCTTGTATCTGAAAGGAAGATGATCTAATTGTTTAATGTGTCTGTAACAGGTGCATTTAGCTCATTTTTCCTTTTTTTTATGACTGTTTTTACTGATTAAAGTCACGTCTAAATACAGTTATCTTAGTGCACGACCCAGGAAAACACTGTTACTGTAGGAGTGATAAACTGGTGACATCATTTTGTTTTATTCTAGACACTTATAGCCCGTTATTACTGATGTGGTTAATGTTGGTGGATGAGAAACAGTACACGGGAAAACATCAGCTGGACGATAACTATGATGTATTTCTCTCAGGGGATTCGACAGGTTTCCATCTTTGTTTTCTTTTTACAGAAGTGGACAGAAAAGAAAAGCTGTGAAATGTGAAACTTTTTTAATATACTTGACCACTTGTATTTGACATTTGGAAAAAGAACTGCAATAATAACTACAGAGTTCTTGTGAGACTTATTGTCGAGTGCATCAGGTCAAAAACTCTTGATTTGAATTGAAGACATTGTCTCTGTAAAGTAAACGTGTCACACTGTCACATCCCAAACAGAGGGAAAACAAAACTTCAAGTTAATGAACACTGAATTATATTCTTGTGTATTTCTGCTTTATTGAATAACAACAAAACAAAATAGGAGGGCGGGAAATACACTACTGATTTATTTTGCCAAAAAACCCTTTGAGGGAAAAGATTTGTTTTTATTTGAGTGTAGAAAGTGATACGAAGGTGTCTGCTGGGGACGGACGGCAGGACTTTGAGTTCTCAACCTGAATCCTAGATGTGATTCAGTTTAGGCAACAAAAGCACTTTGGTTCAGGTCGAGTGGAAGGTTGTGATTTGATATAGATGTTTATAAAGCTTGAAGTCACTTTGACCATGTCTGTATTTTAGCCCAGACCATTATTTTCTAACATTCAACCAAGTGCTATGAAACATAACCTTAAAAACATGAGCAAATGTTGTTTGGCAAGTTAATATTGTAGTAAAAACACATAGAAAATACATCATCGGCTGGTTCCTTATTATATTGACAAGAAAACATAAATCTGATGAAACTAGCTTAACTTAAAGTCTGCTCCCACTCTCTTTTCTGTTTAAATGTGGGATTGTTTATTCAAACGTGACATTTTAATCCTCCTGTTTAATCTTTTAGCTCATATTATTATTTCAGAATGTGTATACTTTAAAATGATGGGGAAAAAAAATCACTAAAAAATCACAACAAACATGTTTCTGCCCCAAAATCAACCACTGGTTTCATGTCATTTAGGTTTTGATAAAGTTGAATTAAAAATGTTGCAGTGACTTGCTTTGCTTCTTTCTTCACTATCAGGTTTCAGAATCACCATGTTCACATTGTAGTGGTTTATTTTTAGCAGCAGCAGCAGCAGCAGCAGCAGCAGCCGCCTCCTTCATCCTTTGTCATTTTGTGTCCGACTGTCACAACTGACAGCGGAGAATAACACTCCATTCAGCCGGTAGCCCCCGAAGACGACGCCCGAGGGGACGTTGTAGTTGTCAGGTGTGTCTGCAACTTTTCCTCCACTCGCAGCCACCGCAACGGAGAAAAGAACTTTCCATTTATTAAGGTGATGAAACAGTTTCCCCTCACAGCTGCTGAGAGTCAGTGTTGTGGACCGTGAAGCTTCTGACGCACAGTGACACCACGTCAAATACTGAAATGTTTTTAAAATGATTCAACAGAATCCAAAAAAATGTTTGAGATATCAGCTGTGGATCCTCAGTGCATGCATTGCACAGAATACCTTTTTTTTTTTTTTACATTATATTCTGCAGCAAACAGTAAATAATTTACCAGAAAGACAATTTATTATAATGTTAAAAGTATTGTTTTGTGTTTTACACCATCACATGTGTATTATTCTTTTATTTGAGGACATATTTACTGCATTTATCTCAATGATACATGTCTACCCTCTAGAGGTAAACAGCTGCACTCAACATGTTCATGCAGGAATGACAGTAATATTAATAACAACCACAAGGCTATCACAAGATTAATTTAAATACAAACACAAAACATGAGTAACACTGAGTGTGTGTGTGTGTGTGTGTGTCTCTTACAGGAGATTTTAAAGCCCTGCTCGTGGTCTTTAAGGTGATAAAAAAACCTCGCCTCCTGCCTACCTGACAGATGATGTATGATTTTATATCCGCTCGTGAGGCCCTCAGGTCCTCCGCAGTATCTTCAATGTCACTGCAAAGACAATGGGAGATGATGCATTCGTTTTGGTGTTTTGTATGTGAGCGGTGAAACGTCCTGCTGCAGTGCGGGGAAGGTGACTCACAGAACATCGAGATGTTTACATTAACTGCTGCTCGATCTTAAATGTAAAGTATAAATCAGCGGCTAGAGCGTAAGTTAAATGTAAGACACACACTTTATGTGTTTGATGCAATAGCTGGATTTTACAAGACACTTTACCCACCACTGAATTTCAAGTGCAATTTTTTGATATCCGTAATTTATGTGTGTATTATTCAAGCTTTGTCATTTTAAGTTGATTATCTTTTCTTTGGATCTGTTCTTATGGGATCAATAAAGTTTATCTTACCTTATCTTATCTTATCTTGTCTTATCTTCACAGTTTAAAAATGAATAGTTATTATTTGTATTTATATGAATCTATTCATTTCCTTCTATTTTATCAGCCACACAAGCAAATATCTCAACAACTATTCAATGGATTGTCATTTTGTACAGACATTCATGGTCCCCAGAGGATGAATCTTCCTGACATTTGTAATTTTGAGTGAAATGTCTTGACCACTCTCAACATGAACTTTGTTACAGACATTCATGTTCCCCTGAAGATGAACTGTAATAACCTTGGTGATCCTCTGACTTCCCATCTAGCGTCAGTTGTCAGTTTGTCCGTTACTTTCACGACGACATATCTGCAAATCTAATGACATTGTGATTTCTGTTGGAGTAATTAGCAAACATTAGCATGCTAACACTGACATTTTGGCATGTTAGCATTGTCATTGTGAGCATGTTAGCATGCTGATATCAGCATTTAGCTCAGAAAGAACAGAGCTGCTAGCACGGCTGCAGACTCTTACTCTTGTTTTCTTGTCTCATCACTGAATTCTCAGATTTTCCCGCTCCTCTGTTCTGCACCGAGCTCACCGGGGACTCTGTCTTCCCACCTTTGCAGAGACTGTTGGAGTGGATGAGACCATGCAGCACCTGTTGATGAGCCCTGACATGATTGTGCTCCTGGAGGTGTGCTCCTTTCATACCTTCAGTATACTGTTAACACGAGGTGTCACAAACCCCTAAAGCGGAGAAGGGAACACAGTCAGGACGAAGAAGTGGAGGCTGTATCTTCTTTATCTCTTCCACACATCTCAAATGTTGTGGAGGAATCTGGTCTGAATATAAGTCTGAAAATCACTGACTGATTACTTGTGATAATTATTCATTTAAAATAACATTCCTCAGCTTTGATTCAATCTCTTGTTTTTACCTGCACAGAGAAACAGACTGATCATCTTCTCCGTTGTACTGAGCCTGATCTGAACTCTCCCGCTCCACATACAGTATTTACACTGACACTGACACCAGGTGTGATCTTCCTTTTCTCCAGGTGATGTGCTCCATGTCACTTTTGCTGACTTCCTGTTGAACAGGCAACATTCAGGGATCAAAACTCCCCCTCAGGAACGTTTCTATTTGTATTTGGTAAAAGTGAAGTAAAATAAATCAAGACTTCAGTTGTTCCCAGTGTTAATAACCCTGCAGTATATTATATATTTTAACCCTAACCACTCCTCACTATTTAGCATTTATAAGCAAATAGCTTAACATATTTTTTTTGTGAAATCTGTTTCCAAGGTCAAGATTGAACCTTCAAGCTCAACTCACAGTGTTAAACTGCAAACCTTTGTTTTTGTGTGTAATCATATAATTACAGCTATTAATAAACTGCTGTAATGTTGTCATAGCTACATTATAGTGTGTTATAAACCCTTTATTAAGGGTATGGTGGTAAAGTAAAGTAAAGTGAAACTTTACCTGATACAAGGTGTTAGCGTAGCTGAGTTCAGTGTTCAGGTTCAGTGTAAACAGCCGCTGGCTCTGACAAACACAGTGAGTGTCTCAAACAAAAGATGGCTCCTTTTGGCGTCAGTCTTCATTCTGTAAATGTTTGTTCTCTTGGCCCAGATTTGAACACTGCTGTTACCACAATGTCAGAAACTAATAGGGATCCAATAACAAACAAGTAAATGACCCACTGTATTTGTCAGCGAGAGTTCATCTTTGGGTCGTTTGTGGGTTATACAACAGATGTCTTTGTTCTGCAGCATGGACCCGTGTTGACCGTCCAGAACCAGGGTTAGTCTGGACAGTGTTTCTTGAACATGCTGTGGCAGGAGTCTCACACCTTGTCATTGTCTCCTCAGACGCCTAGCGGTGAACATTAGTGATGTGGCGAGCTCCACTTTTTGTATTTTATCAACAAGTGGTAACACAAATCCGAATGTGGTTTTATGATCGTCGGCGTCGACTCACACTGCTGATCATTGAGGCTCTGAAGCAGCTTGTTCTTATCATTTCTGACAACATGCCAACAGCTGTGCTGTATTTCCTGGGTCACTACTTTTGGATGTGATGAGTCAGTCACTCAGTCAGTCAGTGGTCAGATCTTCTGCCTTGAGCTCATAGTTATTTTTGACTTCTGTGACTATCACAGTTTTTCTTTTGGGTTTGACATCAAGGTCCCACAGGAAACGAGCTCAGTCATTACTCAGGCACTTTTTTTCTTTCTATTTAACCAATGTAGTGGCTGTAAAATGCACAGATATCGTCAGTGCGGTAAAACCAGTTTACCTGTGAACAGGGTGGGAGGTTGAAACAGAAATCTTGTGTTATTGTTGACACAAAACTTCATTCTTGTACCTGAACACTCCCACCTCCTTCCTCTCTGTTGAGCCTCTCCCCTGCCCCAACCTTCCTTAAACAACAACCTATCAAAGTAATTAAGGCAGCCGGAGAATTATTTCTCAAATGCAACAACAATTCTCTTCATTCAGTATCATGTTGCAGTGTTTGTCTGGTGAAGACTTGGCTTTTATCGCCCTCTACTGGCTGATCAGAGGTATCAGAGAGCGTGCACTCAGAGACCAGTGTGTGTGTTTTATAATGCTCTGTGCAGTGGGCTTTCATTGTTTACACTGCACTTGTTTACAGTTCTTCTCTCTTCCTGTTTGTGTTTTACATTCCAGTCTTAAAGGGACACTGAAGTCCACACTGACGTTTCTTCCTCTCCGTGGAAAAACTATCTTATGTATTTTTCATCTGCTTTTTTCTCAGGTCAAAAAATATCCACTGTTTGTGACGACCACTAATTGAAATCTCTGACAGGCTCCTGAGTTTTACGGTGGAAGTTTCTATCTGCATGAATTCATAAGTAAAAACTAAAGTTGCATTTTGCAGTATTAGCCTGCAGATCCACAACTGTTGATTAAATGCCATGTGTTGTATTTGTTACGCATTGACTTGCTGTTATTACATTGCTATAGCATTAATATGGCCAGACAACAGGAGTCTTAAAAGGAACAGTTTTTGGGAAATACACTGATGTTTTCTTGCTGAGAGTTAGATAAGAAACCCCTCCCCAGCAGCCAGTTAGCTTAGCATAAACACTGGAAACAGGGGGAAACAGCTAGCCGGGCTCTGTCTGAAGCATTGTCTGTACAGCTCACAAATTAACCTAACTATAAAAAACGACTATCCATCATTTACCAGATGAGTGTCTGCGAGCAGGGTGGATGATATATAGTGAGTCCTGTCTCTAGTCATGTTGATGCATTAGCTAAATGCACTACAATAGACTTATGTGACACTTTTCTTGTCTTATTGAACACTCAAAGTGTTTTGCACTCAACCACATTCATCCATTCATACAGCACTTTCTCTATACACACACACACACACTCACACAAGGACACTTCAACATGCAGACTTCACTCTACCTCCTGAGCCACAGGCGCCCCTGATTAATTAATTCAATATGTTATGTCATGTTATATCTCTTTATTGTAGTTTGTAGTGAGACAAAGTCTGACCCTCTCTCACTGGCTCCCTGGTGTAAACCTACATACAGGTTCTTCACTTTGATGAGAGAGCATCAGACACGGTATCACATGATATTAATGTCTGCAGAATGATGGTGTCACACCATGGAAACGGGCGCTGCGATCGCCCGCTCCAGCTCCGTTTTCAAAAATGAAATCTTACGTAAACAAAAGTCAGACTGAGCAAAAAGCCAACAACCATCCAGCATCAGACAGGAAGTGCTTTTTCAATTCATTTCTCATTTGACAGCTTGTCTATGATTAATTACTCTTTTGTGTGAATGTGTGTGTGTGTGTGTGTGTGTGTGTGTGTGTGTGTGTGTGTGAGAGAGAGAGAGAGAGAGAGAGAGAGAGAGAGTGAGAGAGGCAGGAACATTAACAGGCTGATTAACTAACATGTACGATGAGGGATATGTCACTTGCTGTTGTATATGTATAGATATAATGTTTACTCTGTTTATTGTGTTAACAGCTACACCGCAGCAGCCCCGTGCGTTTGCTGACAAAGTCAAATTCCCCCAGTAAACGGAAGCTCTCTCTCCATGATTTGGGTCAAAAATGAGAGCTGTTGTGGCCTGGCTCCTGAGTCCTGGCTGCGGTCCTTGTGCCCATGAAAAAGAGCCTTTACAGAGCGCCTTCTTTTAAAATGCAGGGGGGTGGTGGGGGTGGAGGTGGGGCTTGAATATACATAAGGGGCTAAGACAGTCCGCCAGTCCAATTTGGCACAACATCACCAGACAATTTGCTGTTGCTTAACCTATACGAGGAAGCTGATTGGGTCTCTCCTTTCATTTAGACTCTCTTTATCCTCTCCTGGAGCTTGTAAGAAAATAATCCTCTTGGAACGGCCCTCCTCTGGAAGAGAGACGCCGCGTTAGTGATGAGCACAGGCTTACTCAAAACTGAGGCTTTATCCTGGATGTCGGATGTGGACAACGTGACTGGGGGCCAGTCCCGGGACTTGGTCCTGCAGCCTGCCTGGGACTACCTCCACCAGAACCACCACGACCTCCTGAGGAGCCCTCTCTTCCCTGTTGTGCTCTCCGTCTCCACCTACTTCTTCCTGGTTGGTCTTTACACCGTGCTGGACCTGCTGGCCCCCGCCTGGCCCTGCATCAACCGCTACAGGCTCCATCCTGACAGACCGGTCACCTGGCCTAACATCTGGACCACGCTGGGCGTCACCATCTACAACCACCTGCTTTATATCTTCCCCGCTGCGGTCGCCCAGTGGCTGTGGAGGCCGCCCACCCCGCTGCCTCGTGAAGCGCCCACTCTTTGGAGCTTCTTCCTGGGCATCCTGGGCTGCATGGTGGTCTTTGACTTCCAGTATTACCTGTGGCACCTGCTGCACCACCGGGTCCCCTGGTTGTACCGCACCTTCCACGCCATGCACCACCAGTACAACCAGCCCTTCAGCCTGGTCACCCAGTACCTATCTGGCTGGGAGCTGTTCAGCGTGGGATTCTGGGCCACAATAGACCCCATCCTGCTCCAGTGCCACTGCCTCACAACGTGGGGCTTCATGGTCTTCAACGTCTACGTCTCCACCGAGGACCACTGCGGCTACGACTTCCCGTGGGCCATGCATAACCTGGTGCCCTTTGGCCTCTGGGGCGGCACGCCCAAGCATGACGCGCACCACCAGCGGCCCGGCACTAACTTTGCCCCATTCTTCTCTCACTGGGACTGGCTGGGGGGCACCCACACTGTGCCAACCCCCTCCAGCCACACTGCCACGGGAGAGCCAGACGAGATGAAAGGGAGAAAAGACTAAAGAGCTTGAATTAATCTCCCATTGACTCTGTCTCTCTTGTACTCAGTCTGCCTCTTTTGTACCTGCTCTCATCTTGTTTTTCCTCTCTCTCCTCTCTCCTGCAGGCCACTTCCTCTCTGTCCTCTCTCTCTCTCTGCCTCTCTTTCTCTTTGATATTATTAAATAGACTCACCTTATTTTGAAAATCCTCCACTGCTCTCTAGCAGCACATGGATATTCTCCACAGTTTAGGAGCTGATTATCACTCTAACATTTCTTTCTGGTAAGTTGCTGAGAAGAATTATCTTTAATGTTTGTTTTGTATAGACAACCCTGCAGATTTTTCCATTTATCTTAATGTATTGTTACTGTGTCTCCTTGTTATTCTCAGGTCCGTTTCAGTACATGTGTAACATGTTTTGAGCTACTTTGAAAAATAAAAGTAAAATAATTAAATAAAAGCACCTATTTGAGATTTGCTCTGTTAAACTCCACTCAGCAGCTCTGATCGAGAATTAGCCGACGGTCGATGGTGTGATCTGTCAGAGCGATTACACACACGTTAGCACGTACATTCTCCCTCTCTCCCTCCTCAGCACCGACCCTCTCACTCACACCCATGAATAGCCGTCTTTTAGCTGCACCCCAGTATGATGCGTGGGCGCAATACTAATCGATCATCCTCCCTTTCAGACAAAAAAAATGAATGCTCTTACTGGAAGAGTTCTTCATGAAACTCAGACGAGAGGAGAACAATGTCTGTGATGCAAAGTCTTCAACTGTGAAAGTGAGAATGAAATATTTGAAGGATGTCAGTGCGTTCACAGCAGCAGGTGTTGATCTTTGAAATACTAAAAACAAAGAGATTACTGTGCAAATCAACAGGTTTTCCCCTTTGGCTTTACTTTTTGTGAAAAAAAATAAACACATAAAATCACATGGCTGCATATGGAGTCAGGATTTCCTCATTAAAATAAAGTTTTAATTGAAAAATTGACCTCTTCACTTCGACTGAAACCTCAACTTTTACTCACATATGATAAAACTTAACCTTCAGCAAATAAACCAGCAGAGGTCACTTTCCCTCCCAACAAGAATCAGACAGAAACCTGCATCTATAATACTTATTTTAACAGATTAAACCTTAGAAAAAAGACTTTTCCCATTGTGCAATATCTAATTATATCACACAGGAAATGCAGTGAATCACAACTCTGTAGGTCATCACTCTCTTCCCTCTTTGCTGTTTCACCGGGTGACTTTACCTGCAGGCAGAACTGTTTCAGCATGTTACTGTTGCAACATGTTGTTGCTTTTTTTTAGAAACTGAATTCACCTGCCTGAGACCTCATGTCTCATTAAATTAATCCCGCGTTTAAATAAACAAACTTTACGCCCACGTCTGGTGATGGCGTGCGTGTGTGTGTGTGTGTGGAAGCTATTTGTTTCAACATGAAAGATTGTGAAAAGACTAATGTCTACAGACTGTGTGCAGTGAGGTTTGTACACCAGTGGTTTGTTCTGCAACCTACCACAACCCTATGGAAGAAATCTATACACTCGTGCATACGTCGGTGTTGTCGTCACAGGATTGTTGCAATTTATGATTAAGTTCAGGACATGCCGTAAGATGTTGCATGGCAGAAATGTGCAATAGAAACCTTTTTTTTTACACTCAGATTTTTGGATAAAAATAAAAAAAAAAAGATGTAAAGTTATAAATAGGGAGATGTTTTGGTGCTGGTGGTTGTTGCCTTTAGATAGGGCCAGGGTAGCTGTTCTCTCCGTGTTTCCAGTCTTTGTGCTAAGCTAAGCTAAGCTAACTGACTTATTTTCATACTTTGGTCATAAGTTATCGGAGNCCTTTTTTTTTACACTCAGATTTTTGGATAAAAATAAAAAAAAAAAGATGTAAAGTTATAAATAGGGAGATGTTTTGGTGCTGGTGGTTGTTGCCTTTAGATAGGGCCAGGGTAGCTGTTCTCTCCGTGTTTCCAGTCTTTGTGCTAAGCTAAGCTAAGCTAAGCTAACTGACTTATTTTCATACTTTGGTCATAAGTTATCGGAGAAACAAGTAGATGTTAGACAGCTCAGCTTCCGAGACATCCCGTGTCCACTGAACTACACGTGTGAATCACTGATTTTTAAAGTAAAACTTCTTTATTCTGTGTTTCTACTGGTTTTAATCCCAGAGTTTGTTGTTTATATAGAGGAGGAGACTTCTTCGTTTAAAAAAACCTCCTGACTGACTCCCATGATCCCATGCTCCTTCATGACGTCACCAAATGTCGTCTTTTGTTATAGTTTCAATTCAGCAGAAGTTACATACTGTGCATTTAAATCTCAGTAACATTGAAACGTTGCATTGAGCTCTTTGTAGTGCTGCTACACGTCAGTGTGTCTGTATACGTGAAGCCACCACAGCTCATAACAATGGACGACTGTCCATTGCTTTCCATACCAGCGCCGCCTCTCACGGCAAAACAGTACAGGGAAATGTGTAATCAGTGACCTGCCTTTTGTTCCTTCCTAATCGTTCATGATCATAAACTGTGCTCCGGGAAATCACGATTAATGATGTCACCAAACCCTTCAGCAACTTTTACAAATCACAACCTGAGAGTCGACTTTTACAAATATGATTTAACAGGTTTCAAATTCCCTTCTC
Organism: Seriola dumerili; assembly: GCF_002260705.1. NCBI lineage: Eukaryota > Metazoa > Chordata > Actinopteri > Carangiformes > Carangidae > Seriola > Seriola dumerili. Next base: position 37,338 of record NW_019177269.1, on the reverse strand, counting down.
CAGTCCATATGAGGCCTGTAGTGTATAATCCCTTCTCCTGGTGATATATTATTAAGCTATTTCTTTATTTCACATGTGATTCATAAACACGCTGTAACTCAGGAATGTTTGAAAGGAGCTGAGTGAGTGTAACGCGGCCAGGGAGTGGCCCCGTCCGTGCCCTGCATGACAAAACAAGGTGATCTACTCACACTGCTGACAAAAGGTAAGACGACACTCCACAACAATCATTTACCCTTTTACACAGCTCTGCCACAAACAGTCATTAAACAGGAAGTCAGCGACCATTCACAGGCCGTGTTTGCGTGTGTGTGTGTGTACGTGTACCTGGGGGAGGGTGACTGTTTTGGGTGGGGTTGTTGCTTCAAACGATCTGTTCACATACTCCTTATCAGGAGATAAAAGACCAGGGCCATTCAATTGAGTTCACAATAACCCTTTGTTGCCACTCTATTGTCTCTTAATCGTATTAAGCAGCAGATTTTAACTGGAAAAAAAATAAAATAAAAAGAACGTGACTACAACAGATTATATGAGCTACAAGTTTAAATTAAGACAAGTAGGAAAGCGAGCTGTTTCACGAACAGCTGGAACGTGGTCTGACACTGAAACCAGTTCTAACATGTCTCATCACGCTCTCAAGCATTCTTTAAGCCCCTCCACTCTCACCCTCCTTCCTTCTTCAGAAAATACAATCATTAACAACCAAGTGAACATTAACGTGTTTAAAAAAAATATATATACAAAAAAAAAAGAAACTGGTCTGACACTCAAAACACATTCCACGAATTCCTAACATTTCCACAAGGCACAGACCAGTGAGTCACGTCTCCTCTCCAGCTGCATGATATCACCGACTAACAGGCTTCAATCAGTTACACAATACTATAAAAGGAGTTTCACAGAAACTACATCCTGTTTTATCATTTATTTAAAAAAACAAAACAAAAACAACTAAGTAACAATACCAACAATTTCTTCATCAGTTCAAAACTCAAACATAAATCACGTCAGTACAAGTGGTTTTAAATGGCAAATTAAAACCTGCTGCAGGAATGTGCTGAATAGGCAAGAAAGGGAAAAACGCAGCAGTGAATAATAAGTACAGCTTAACACAAAACACAAGTCACATCATAACGCCTGATACTTGCATTACTTAAGCTCCAAAACCCTCTGCACACATCTGGTTCATGTGGCGGTTTTTATTACGGATTTCATTGGCTTTAAATCCAGTAAACTAGTCAGTCAAAAGCACATTTACCTGTGTCAGCGATTACCAGGCCTTCTCTTCATTTATACATATTTATATATGTAAATATTCATAATAAAAAAAAAGAAAATATGTATTAATGTTTCACATTTTAGCACCAAACCTCATACCAGCACAACCAGCTTCACATTTAAAGTTCATCTTTGGTTACGTGATGCTTTTGAGGTTACTTGGTTTTAATGTATGGGCCTTATGTCCAGTATTACAGTGTCCCAGTTCCACACAGCCTGTATGACGCCGTGTTATCGGCATCAGTATCACGATCTGGCTAACAGGTACTGCTCTGTGTGTTCCCAGTGTCTGACACGTACGACTTGCTCCTCCTGGAGTATTTCATGGAGCTGAATGAAACCCTCATCCTCTCCACAGTCCGGCTGCTCCTGCACAGCAAAGTGTTCTTCACGTGGTTCCTGAAGTCCTCCGACACAAAGTAGTAGATGAACGGGTCCAGGCAGCTGTTGAGACTGGCCAGGCACAGCGTGGTGATGTAGAAGCTGTAGCCGTTGTTTATCACGCTGTCCTTCAGCAGGGAGTAATGCACCACCAGCATGATGTTACTGGGGATGAAACACACGACGAACGTCACCAGGACGGTCACGATCAGCATCACGGCCTTGCGTCGGTTCTTTGACGCCGTGCTTTCCTCCATGCTGTTCCCCAGAGCGCGGAGCAACAGAATATAGGCCACGATGATCACTAGGCAGGGGACGAGGAACACGACCATTCCCATGAAGATGAAGTAGTAGTATGGCAGCTGGACGGAGGGGAACGGGTTCTGGAGGTCATGTATGACGCTGACATCGTGGCAGGTGGTTATGTTGGGGTCTTTGAGCTTGGCCGTGTGGTCGTACAGGTACAGAGGAGTGGTGGTGAGCCAGATGAAAACCCAGATGGCTACACACACGCCGATTGCCACTTTGTTGTTCTTCCTCTGCTGGGACAGAGGGTGAGCCACGACCCAGTACCTCTGCACGCTGAGGCAGGTGATGAACAGGACGGAGCAGTACATGTTCCCGTAGAAGAAGCCCACCAGGACTTTGCACAGCGGCTCTCCGTAGATCCAGTCGTTGCCGTTTAAGTGGTAGGCGATCTTCAGCGGCGTCCAAATGACAAAGAGCAGGTCGGCCAGAGCCAGGTTGGCCATGTAGATCGACGACGGGTGCTTCTTCTTGGTCCTGAACAGAAACACCCAGACCGCCATGCCGTTGGCGGGAAGCCCCACCACGAAAACGATGATGTAAACGATTGGGAGGAAGACGGTGGTGAGGCCACTCTTCAACGTTTCTGATGTTGTGTGGTCCACGACAACTTGTCCTGAGTTTTCAGGGTCCACAACCCCGAAGAACCCACGTGCTTTAGACCCACCTTTAAAATGACAAAATAAATACATATTAGGGCTGAAACTATTGATTCAACTGATTAGTTTATAGGGAGAATATTGATTGTAAATGATTCTGATAATACATTAATCATTTAAGTCATTGTAGTTGATCAGAAGTTGAACATTTTTCTTTATTTTCCGACAATTTTTAAGCTAAAAAATAAATATAAACTACTGATAGGTAAATAATCATTAGTTGAACTGATAAAATAGCTGATTTAAGTTTCCACGCCTACATTTACCGACATTCCTGTCAGTCTGGGAGTTGACCACGACCCAAGGTTAAAAATACTTCTGTCAAAAAGTCGCTCCAATATTCACGTTTTAAAAAATTTTTAACTTGTAGTATATACTTATAGTTTATATCTTGTCTGTGAGTAGTTTATTTAGTAATATCTTCGATGTATTCTCTTGAGATAAGACTAATTGTGTCCCATTAGATCGTTATGTAAACGACGTAACCCTCCACCACGATAAACACAGAGGAACTTCCGGGCTTACCTGTGGCGTCTGAGGCTGAAATGCAGCAGAAAATTAACAGCAGCGTCAATAATCGCGGTAAATCCATGTCTGTGCGCTTTCAACACGTCTCTGCTTCACTTCTCTTTTGTTGCACTCTCCCCACCACACAACCTCTTAAGTATAAGTTAACTTCTCCAACCGAGAAAAAGGACACGCCCCGAGACTACCTGTCTGTCTGGTTGCTTACGTCATGGTCGAGTAACCGCCCACCTGTTCTGCTCTGTGGCGGTTTCCCCAATAGAAGGTTTGGTCTCAACATTGGTCAGAGACAATAGTCAGAGAGGCAGCAACAACGCCACCCATCCAAAACAAACAGANACTGAAACCTCAACTTTTACTCACATATGATAAAACTTAACTTTCAGCAAATAAACCAGCAGAGGTCACTTTCCCTCCCAACAAGAATCAGACAGAAACCTGCATCTATAATACTTATTTTAACAGATTAAACCTTAGAAAAAAGACTTTTCCCATTGTGCAATATCTAATTATATCACACAGGAAATGCAGTGAATCACAACTCTGTAGGTCATCACTCTCTTCCCTCTTTGCTGTTTCACCGGGTGACTTTACCTGCAGGCAGAACTGTTTCAGCATGTTACTGTTGCAACATGTTGTTGCTTTTTTTTAGAAACTGAATTCACCTGCCTGAGACCTCATGTCTCATTAAATTAATCCCGCGTTTAAATAAACAAACTTTACGCCCACGTCTGGTGATGGCGTGCGTGTGTGTGTGTGTGTGGAAGCTATTTGTTTCAACATGAAAGATTGTGAAAAGACTAATGTCTACAGACTGTGTGCAGTGAGGTTTGTACACCAGTGGTTTGTTCTGCAACCTACCACAACCCTATGGAAGAAATCTATACACTCGTGCATACGTCGGTGTTGTCGTCACAGGATTGTTGCAATTTATGATTAAGTTCAGGACATGCCGTAAGATGTTGCATGGCAGAAATGTGCAATAGAAACCTTTTTTTTACACTCTGATTTTTGGATAAAAATTAAAAAAAAAGATGTAAAGTTATAAATAGGGAGATGTTTTGGTGCTGGTGGTTGTTGCCTTTAGATAGGGCCAGGGTAGCTGTTCTCTCCGTGTTTCCAGTCTTTGTGCTAAGCTAAGCTAAGCTAACTGACTTATTTTCATACTTTGGTCATAAGTTATCGGAGAAACAAGTAGATGTTAGACAGCTCAGCTTCCGAGACATCCCGTGTCCACTGAACTACACGTGTGAATCACTGATTTTTAAAGTAAAACTTCTTTATTCTGTGTTTCTACTGGTTTTAATCCCGAGTTTGTTGTTTATATAGAGGAGGAGACTTCTTCGTTTAAAAAAACCTCCTGACTGACTCCCATGATCCCATGCTCCTTCATGATGTCATCAAATGTCGTCTTTTGTTATAGTTTCAATTCAGCAGAAGTTACATACTGTGCATTTAAATCTCAGTAACATTGAAACGTTGCATTGAGCTCTTTGTAGTGCTGCTACACGTCAGTGTGTCTGTATACGTGAAGCCACCACAGCTCATAACAATGGACGACTGTCCATTGCTTTCCATACCAGCGCCGCCTCTCACGGCAAAACAGTACAGGGAAATGTGTAATCAGTGACCTGCCTTTTGTTCCTTCCTAATCGTTCATGATCATAAACTGTGCTCCGGGAAATCACGATTAATGATGTCACCAAACCCTTCAGCAACTTTTACAAATCACAACCTGAGAGTCGACTTTTACAAATATGATTTAACAGGTTTCAAATTCCCTTCTCCAGTCCATATGAGGCCTGTAGTGTATAATCCCTTCTCCTGGTGATATATTATTAAGCTATTTCTTTATTTCACATGTGATTCATAAACACGCTGTAACTCAGGAATGTTTGAAAGGAGCTGAGTGAGTGTAACGCGGCCAGGGAGTGGCCCCGTCCGTGCCCTGCATGACAAAACAAGGTGATCTACTCACACTGCTGACAAAAGGTAAGACGACACTCCACAACAATCATTTACCCTTTTACACAGCTCTGCCACAAACAGTCATTAAACAGGAAGTCAGCGACCATTCACAGGCCGTGTTTGCGTGTGTGTGTGTGTACGTGTACCTGGGGGAGGGTGACTGTTTTGGGTGGGGTTGTTGCTTCAAACGATCTGTTCACATACTCCTTATCAGGAGATAAAAGACCAGGGCCATTCAATTGAGTTCACAATAACCCTTTGTTGCCACTCTATTGTCTCTTAATCGTATTAAGCAGCAGATTTTAACTGGAAAAAAAATAAAATAAAAAGAACGTGACTACAACAGATTATATGAGCTACAAGTTTAAATTAAGACAAGTAGGAAAGCGAGCTGTTTCACATACAGCTGGAACGTGGTCTGACACTGAAACCAGTTCTAACAAGTCTCATCACGCTCTCAAGCATTCTTTAAGCCCCTCCACTCTCACCCTCCTTCCTTCTTCAGAAAATACAATCATTAACAACCAAGTGAACATTAACGTGTTTAAAAAAAATATATATACAAAAAAAAAAGAAACTGGTCTGACACTCAAAACACATTCCACGAATTCCTAACATTTCCACAAGGCACAGACCAGTGAGTCACGTCTCCTCTCCAGCTGCATGATATCACCGACTAACAGGCTTCATCAGTTACACAATACTATAAAAGGAGTTTCACAGAAACTACATCCTGTTTTATCATTTATTTAAAAAAACAAAACAAAAACAACTAAGTAACAATACCAACAATTTCTTCATCAGTTCAAAACTCAAACATAAATCACGTCAGTACAAGTGGTTTTAAATGGCAAATTAAAACCTGCTGCAGGAATGTGCTGAATAGGCAAGAAAGGGAAAAACGCAGCAGTGAATAATAAGTACAGCTTAACACAAAACACAAGTCACATCATAACGCCTGATACTTGCATTACTTAAGCTCCAAAACCCTCTGCACACATCTGGTTCATGTGGCGGTTTTTATTACGGATTTCATTGGCTTTAAATCCAGTAAACTAGTCAGTCAAAAGCACATTTACCTGTGTCAGCGATTACCAGGCCTTCTCTTCATTTATACATATTTATATATGTAAATATTCATAATAAAAAAAAAGAAAATATGTATTAATGTTTCACATTTTAGCACCAAACCTCATACCAGCACAACCAGCTTCACATTTAAAGTTCATCTTTGGTTACGTGATGCTTTTGAGGTTACTTGGTTTTAATGTATGGGCCTTATGTCCAGTATTACAGTGTCCCAGTTCCACACAGCCTGTATGACGCCGTGTTATCGGCATCAGTATCACGATCTGGCTAACAGGTACTGCTCTGTGTGTTCCCAGTGTCTGACACGTACGACTTGCTCCTCCTGGAGTATTTCATGGAGCTGAATGAAACCCTCATCCTCTCCACAGTCCGGCTGCTCCTGCACAGCAAAGTGTTCTTCACGTGGTTCCTGAAGTCCTCCGACACAAAGTAGTAGATGAACGGGTCCAGGCAGCTGTTGAGACTGGCCAGGCACAGCGTGGTGATGTAGAAGCTGTAGCCGTTGTTTATCACGCTGTCCTTCAGCAGGGAGTAATGCACCACCAGCATGATGTTACTGGGGATGAAACACACGACGAACGTCACCAGGACGGTCACGATCAGCATCACGGCCTTGCGTCGGTTCTTTGACGCCGTGCTTTCCTCCATGCTGTTCCCCAGAGCGCGGAGCAACAGAATATAGGCCACGATGATCACTAGGCAGGGGACGAGGAACACGACCATTCCCATGAAGATGAAGTAGTAGTATGGCAGCTGGACGGAGGGGAACGGGTTCTGGAGGTCATGTATGACGCTGACATCGTGGCAGGTGGTTATGTTGGGGTCTTTGAGCTTGGCGGTGTGGTCGTACAGGTACAGAGGAGTGGTGGTGAGCCAGATGAAAACCCAGATGGCTACACACACGCCGATTGCCACTTTGTTGTTCTTCCTCTGCTGGGACAGAGGGTGAGCCACGACCCAGTACCTCTGCACGCTGAGGCAGGTGATGAACAGGACGGAGCAGTACATGTTCCCGTAGAAGAAGCCCACCAGGACTTTGCACAGCGGCTCTCCGTAGATCCAGTCGTTGCCGTTTAAGTGGTAGGCGATCTTCAGCGGCGTCCAAATGACAAAGAGCAGGTCGGCCAGAGCCAGGTTGGCCATGTAGATCGACGACGGGTGCTTCTTCTTGGTCCTGAACAGAAACACCCAGACCGCCATGCCGTTGGCGGGAAGCCCCACCACGAAAACGATGATGTAAACGATTGGGAGGAAGACGGTGGTGAGGCCACTCTTCAGCGTTTCTGATGTTGTGTGGTCCACGACAACTTGTCCTGAGTTTTCAGGGTCCACAACCCCGAAGAACCCACGTGCTTTAGACCCACCTTTAAAATGACAAAATAAATACATATTAGGGCTGAAACTATTGATTCAACTGATTAGTTTATAGGGAGAATATTGATTGTAAATGATTCTGATAATACATTAATCATTTAAGTCATTGTAGTTGATCAGAAGTTGAACATTTTTCTTTATTTTCCGACAATTTTTAAGCTAAAAAATAAATATAAACTACTGATAGGTAAATAATCATTAGTTGAACTGATAAAATAGCTGATTTAAGTTTCCACGCCTACATTTACCGACATTCCTGTCAGTCTGGGAGTTGACCACGACCCAAGGTTAAAAATACTTCTGTCAAAAAGTCGCTCCAATATTCACGTTTTAAAAAATTTTTAACTTGTAGTATATACTTATAGTTTATATCTTGTCTGTGAGTAGTTTATTTAGTAATATCTTCGATGTATTCTCTTGAGATAAGACTAATTGTGTCCCATTAGATCGTTATGTAAACGACGTAACCCTCCACCACGATAAACACAGAGGAACTTCCGGGCTTACCTGTGGCGTCTGAGGCTGAAATGCAGCAGAAAATTAACAGCAGCGTCAATAATCGCGGTAAATCCATGTCTGTGCGCTTTCAACACGTCTCTGCTTCACTTCTCTTTTGTTGCACTCTCCCCACCACACAACCTCTTAAGTATAAGTTAACTTCTCCAACCGAGAAAAAGGACACGCCCCGAGACTACCTGTCTGTCTGGTTGCTTACGTCATGGTCGAGTAACCGCCCACCTGTTCTGCTCTGTGGCGGTTTCCCCAATAGAAGGTTTGGTCTCAACATTGGTCAGAGACAATAGTCAGAGAGGCAGCAACAACGCCACCCATCCAAAACAAACAGACTGGCTATATTTTAGTATGTCTATAGTATCTATAGTATCTATCTGTAGTATGTTTATATTATAGACATATGTTACATGAATATATATCCATCCGGAGGCCTGTCAGTATAAATGTTCATATAATATATTTAATATAAAAAATAGACATGTGTGTAAATTTATAAATTATTAAGAAAATCATATACAAACATAACAATTGTTAATGAGCCTGTTGTTCAAATAAAGTTGCATTTTACCATTAGTATTTCACATATGGTATAAACTTATATCTTCATATATCCAGATTATGTCATAATAACATAATTTGTTAATGTGCATGTTTTTGGACTGCAGGAGGAAGTCAGAATACCCTGAGAGAACCCACACTGGCACAGGGAGAACATGCAAACCAGGCCTAGGGTTCAAACCCATAAACTTCTCAATGTGAGGTGACAGTTCTAACCACTGAACCACTGTGCCGCTTCATAAATAAATCATCTTATAGTAAGGTATAAAAATATCATAGTATAGTAAGGCATGAAACGTCATAGTATAATAATGCATAAAAAAACGTAAAAAAAAAGAATTAGAATATAGTGAAAACTGCCGATCACATTTTCCTCAGGACCCGAGGAAACATCTTCAAGTGTCTTGTATGGTTTGACCGACCGACCTAAACCCAAATATTTTCACTTTAATGTGATAAAGGCAAAGAACAGCAGCAGACACTCACATCTGAGCAGCTGGAACTGGAAAATTATTGGTATTTTTGCTTGAAAAATTATTGAAACAAGGGGTTCATTTATCATTATTAATAGTAGATTCATTCTCTGTCCACGGACTAATTGACTAATTATTTTCAATATGTTATTACAGAAATCACACAGTGTGGCACAACAGATGTTATGAAACAAAGCTGTTAATTTTTTAATCTACCAATTTAACATTATTAGACAACATATCCTTTGCTAACTTAGCCTGGTCTTTGTCTTTTGTTGATATGACAACAGTTTGGTTGTTGTGAGGTCATGTGCTCGCCCTCTCCCCTGCTCTTATCATGTAAGGTGATCAGTTAAGACTCTGAAACTGTAACAGTGACGTCACCCTGCTGTTCTAACGCTGTAGGAATCTGAACTGTTTTTCCCTCCTCAAGCTCGAGACTCCGAGGCAGGAACACCGAGCTACAGGAATGTAAAGAAGCAAAGATTTTAAAACGTTTTTGTTAATGTCTGCAATTGAAACTCCACTTGGCCATATTGCGATTTCAATATTTCGACTAGTTGTTCAGGCCTACTTGCTCTGTAAAGTTTCATATACCCCACCTAAACACAGCCTGTGATTTGGTCCTAAAGGCGCGATGAAATAAACTTTTCCAGTTAAGAAAACCAAAGTTGAATTTCCTCATCACCGATACAAACTCTGACAGTAAAGGTTTAAATATCAGAACTGTTTTGAAAATAAGGAACACGCAGCCTGACCTTTCCAACCGCCTGTGATTAGAGAAAATGTCAGTGAACCAAACAGTGTGACAGGAGGGAAATACAGTAAGTAGGACAGTTACTTTTATTAGCAAACTGTAAAATATTACTTTAAAAAACACATACAAGCTCATGATATCCTGAACTTTGCCCATTTCAGGTCAAGGCTCAAAGCAAATACAGTTCATCTCAATAAAATGTCAACACAGAAGATTAGACACAATAAAATGACCAAAGGCAAATGCTCATATCCAAGTGCAATAAAATCAAACTCCATCAAAGAAACAGTTGTATTATAAATGATATAAAAATAAACTTCATTTACAAAACCAAGACAGCTCAAAATTTCTCGGAGGTCATCGCCACAGACGACTCTCCCTGAAGAAATCCACTTTATTTCAGTTTAATGATCCGGGATGAGCTCAGCAATCAGAGCTCTGCGTCTTCCCTGAATCAGACGTGTACACGTTTCTCTTCTTGGAGTATTTGAGGGCGCTGAAGGAAACCCTCATCCGCTCCACCGTCCTCTCGCTCCTGCAGAGCAGCGTGTTCTTCACGTGCTCCCTGAATTCCTCCGAGATGAAGTAGTAAACGAAAGGGTCAATGCAGCTGTTGAGACTCGCCAAGCACAGGGTGGTGATGTAGAAGCCGTACATGTTGTTGGTGGCCCCGCCCAACAGGTGGATGTAGTGCACCAGCAGCATGATGTTACTGGGGGCGAAGCACACCAAAAACATCACCAACACGGTGACGATCAACACCACGGCCTTGCGTCGCTTCTTGGCGATGGTGGGGTCCGCCATGCTGTTCCTGAGAGACTTGAGCATGAGGACGTAGGATATGATGCACACCATGGTGGGAACCACAAATCCCAGTGTTCCCATTGTCAGGAAGTAGCCCGCCGCTATCTTCTTCTGACTGGGCCTGGTGACGTCATGGCAGGTGAGGATGTTGAGGTTCGTTACACGGACCTCTTGATCGTACAGGTAGAGGGGGATCGTGAGAAGCCAGACCACCGCCCAGATCGTGACGGAGATGGAAACCGCCAAACAGTTGCTGTTCCGCTGCTGGGACAGCGGGTACACCACAGCCCAGTAACGCTGGATGCTTATACAGGCGATGAAGGCGATGGAGCAGTACATGTTGCCGTAGAAAAACGCCACCAGCACTTTGCACAACCCCGCTCCGTAGATCCAGTCGTTGCCGTTGAAGTGGTACGCTATTTTCAAGGGCACCCAGATGACGAAGAGCAGGTCGGCCAGAGCCAGGTTGGCCATGTAGATCGCCGACGGGTGCTTGATCTTGGTCCTGAACAGGAACACCCAGATCGCCATGGCGTTGGTGGGCAGCCCCACAATAAACACGATGATGTAGATGATGGGGAGGAAGACGGTGGTGAGTCGGCTGCTCAGGACTTGTTTGGCTCTGGTGCCGACCCACACCCCGTCGTTGGTCTCCGTACCCGTGAAGCCTCTCTCGTCTATGAACACATATGAAAAGCGGAAGTAAAACCGGTTTGTTCAGTGTGCAGGAACATGCTAAAACACCTCACACTCAAAACATAACTCAGTTCCTGTCAGCTGTGAGCATTTGGACAACTACACCTCTCAACTTGAGTCATCTGTGTTACAATGATCCATCTGAATATTTCCCATCATCAGTGCACTCTAACTTTACTAATCCAGCCTATAAGGGCGGCAAGGACCAACACACACCAAACAAACAACGCCTGTCTGGAGGTCAGAGCTGCGCGTTTTGGATCCTGTTCCTCCTGAAGTGGCTGAATATTCACAACAACAGAGGAAGACACGTTACCTATCTGCAACAGGCAGGTTGTCACACAGCACGACAGCAGGAGCAGCTGGAAACATCGCGTCCTGAAGGTCATGGCTGCAAACGGAAGTTATAGTAATGTCCGCCGCGGGTACGGTACTGCCTCGCTTCTCCCCGACGCCGGTTTAAACACGGTGTCAAAATAGCTGGTTTCGACACCTGCGTGATGTCACCCGGTCAGGTGACCGCGCGTGGCTCACACAACACACACCCATCATGATGTTGTCGGCGGTGTGAGTGTGTCTTCCTTCCTTCCGGAACTTCCATACGCAAATGAAATATATGTACATGTATTGAATTTCTATAAGCATATTATATATATATATATATATATATATATATATGTAAAAATTACATATGGAACCTGTTAGAAATTGACATATATGTCGAGCTAATAGAAACATGTATATATGCTTATATTGCAGATATATGTTACAAAGCCTGTCACCATATGTTCATATTATATATTTAAATATAAAAGATACACAGACATTTATTTTTTTTTATAGGTATGTTGTTTTAATACAGTTGCATATTACTATGGGTATTTCATATACGTTATAAACTCATATGTTCATATAGCCAGAGGATGTATATATGTGATAATAATATATCTAGTTTGACGTATTTTTTCTTGTATCACTGAGTGTGTTTACATGCACAGCAGGATGCTGGTCATGACTGGGGGTTTTGGAGTATGTTTAGCAGATGTAAACAGGGTTCAGAAAAACCTACATAAGATCTTATCTCAGTTTTGAGAAACCTGGATTTCCCAATAGAAGCCAGGACACTGTGGCACGTAAACACCTTATCCAGATTTATGAGCTGTAGAGAAATCAAAACACACTTGTTGACGCACAATCAGACCCCACGATTAATTTCACCTGAGTATAAATAATCAGGTTTTTCCTTTTCCATGCAAATGTCTTATCCTGAATCTAATCAAAAACAGGAGGAGGCTCTAAAATCAGGATGTTAATGAACATGTAGACGCACTTACATGTGCTCTCATGCAGAAATGCAGAATCTACTTAACACCTACACATGTGAAACTATGTGCAGATACAGTAGATGTGTATTCCTTCAGTCTTTCATGAACATGTGTAGACCACACATGTTCAAGCTGCACTGGTTTAAAAGCTTGACCTGGCGTCATGTTTAAAATGGGCTGTGCATTAAAAAATATTTTCCTTTTGTTTGGCAAAAAGTCATCCACAGTTTCATATTATTGTAAACTGAAGACCTTTGGGTTTTGGACATTTGGAGATGGGAAATGTTTCTTTTTTTTTGACATTTCATAAACTGAGTGATGAAAAAATAACTTAAGTTAAACATGATCAAACTGATTGTTAGAAAAACAACATTTTTGGGAGGAATTAACTCTTTCTTCAGTAGTTTCATGTCTAACTCTAACCCAATATCTCCAGTTACCATTAATATTAACAGTAATGCAGCGCCACCTGCTGGAGGAGTGAAGAGCCATGACACAGGTGTAGAGTGACGGTTTTAATGGGACACACATTCAGTACAGCACATTTCACACCAGCAGGAGGCAACATGAAACTACAGTGGTGCTTTGTTCACTCTGTGTATCGCTGTTGTTTCTTTAAAACACTGTCACAATGAGAACATTTATCTTGACACAATAAGAAGTAAAAAAAAAACAAAAAAAAACAGTGTTGTACATGTTTTGCTTTTCAAAAAAGTACAAAGTAAAACATGAAACATAAGTGCTTGAAAATAAGCTTTTCAGCAGATTTATACACAATAAAATACAAAAAAAAAAACTTCATTAAATGTTATACCTTTAGACTTACGTTATAAACTCATTAGCTCTTACACATGCCGTGCAAAAATAAAAGCATTTCATAGTATCAAATGTTCAGCTTCTAGAGATTACATTCTTATCTAATCTCGCATCTGGATTTCCTTCCTTCTAATCATGAAAGAGAAACACACGCAGTGGGCTAAAACCTTACAGATTAGCTTTGTGCTGTATTTGCTGTTTGCTGTTGCTTGAACTTCATAATAAAACATGTTTCCCTTTTCAAAACCTTCAAAGAGTCAGTTAAGTGGTGCAGTCATGTCTGCTCAGTCCGTCAGACCAGTAGCTTCTTGTACTGGCTGTTGAGGTTTTCTTGCAAAGAGTCCACTCCCGTAACTGTAGTGTGGATTTTGGAGCTTTCTGTACGGCTGGATTTCAGAATCGCTCTGGAGCTGGATCTGCACGAGTCAGAAGATGAATGACTGAAGCTGCCGCCCCCTGAGGTCTTCTGACACCTCAGCATGCTGGATAGTTGTCTCTGGCACTGGGACGATCCAAAGTAGTAGACCAGGGGATCCAGGAGGCAGTTCAGACTTCCCAAACACACAAAGACTAGATAGGCTGCGTAGGAGCCGTCAGGGTTCTCCTGGATGTTTGTGACGCCTTTGTTAAACTGCAGGTAGTGAGCGAGCAGGAGACAGTTTGTGGGCGTGAAACACAGCACAAATATCACCAGCACCGTCAGAGCCATCACCACTGCTCTGGTTCTTCTGCGCAAGCGTCCTACGACGCCGCGCGGGACCCGGCTCAGGGACCAGATCACCCGAGCGTAGGAAACCACCGTGATGAGCAGAGGCAGGAAGAAGAGGGCGCAGCACAGGGTGATGAAGTAGATCTTGTAGTGCCACATCAGCTTATGCGCAGGCTGGACGTCGTGGCAGGTGATGATGTTCAACTGACTGAGGTGGACAGTCTGGTCAGAGAGGACGAGGGGCAGGGTGCCGGCAAAGGATAGTATCCACATGGCAGCACAGGCTATGATTGAGTTCCGTGGCCTCCTCCAGGACAGGGAGTCGATAGGGTAGACTACAGCGAGAAGACGGTCCACGCTGATGCAAGCTATGAGCAGAACAGAGCAATACATATTCCAGTAAAAGGCTGCGGTGACCACACGGCACATAAGCGGCCCGAATATCCAGTTGTTGCCGCCGAAGTGGTAGGTGATCTTGAAGGGGAGCAGCACGGCGAAGAGCAGGTCGGCACAGGCCAGGTTCAACATGTAGATCGCCGCCGTCTTCTTGGGCCGGATCTTCAGAGAGAACGCCACCACCGCGCAGATGTTGATGGGCACGCTGATGAGGAAGACCAGTGTGTAGAAGGACGGTATGAGGACGGTGGAGAGAGGGCCTGTGAGAAACTGCAGCGCCTCTTCTGAGAGCTCCATCCTTAAGGTGTTGGTTTTATCACCCACCCAGCCGTCTGTAGAGTTATTAAATCTGGTCACCCCATTATCTTGATCAATATAATCCAATGGTATTGGTTCAGCTGTGAATGACTTCTCATAAAGGCCAAAAGTCCGCAATCGTAAGGTGTCTGGAGAGAGAGAGAGAAAGAGTCAGGGCATCCAAGATATTACAGTGAGAGGTGAAAGGTATTTTTTATTCATATCATGATTTATATTATAGAACGGAAATGATTGAGTGATTATTGATCAACAGAAAAGTAATAGGCAACTGTTTTGATTTTGAATCAATTAACTGATTGTATAAAGGTAGATGTCCATGTGTGGTGTGATTATAGATCAGGTCTAGGTTCTATATTAATACTGTGAAAGTATCAAAGCCTCAGTCCACAGAGAAATGCACACAGCCTGTATTCAGAAACTGAGCCTTAAAACCAGCCGTCAGGACTTCTGGAACTTTGTGATGTCACAACAAAACATTCATCGCTCTCAGCCATGCCACAAGCCCCGCCCACCTGGACCCACCATCCAAACCTTGTAGGATTTGGTTTCTCTGAGTGTTTTACCTGAAATCTGCTATATTTTTATTAGATCACTCAGAAAACAGTCAGCCAATCAGAAGAGAGGCTCAGAGCCTGAGAGAGGAGATGTCAAACTACACTGAGATGGTTTTTGGTACTTTGAGATCACAAATAGACTTCCTCAGATAAAACTTCAAATAAAACACAGGAAAAGTGGAAAATATAACTTACTGGTTCCAAACTCTCAAACAGTAATATTTACAGTTTTTTTCTCTCTAGAAAAGTAAACTGTATATATCTAATCTGAAGAGAAATCAATCATCATTTGAACACCACAGCTTTGACCATGAAAAATCATGATAGGCAGGTTTTTACCATATTATGGTTATGGATCAAACGATTAATCATTGCTTGGGCCATAAATCAGTTAGCCAGGTGTTATTTAAAAAATGATTGACTTTTTGAATGATCATTAATGGTTTCAGTAATTTTTTAAAGCAAAAATTGACAAAACAAAACAAAAAAAAAAAGCAAAAAGACAAATGTGGATTTTTTTTTGCTTACAATTCATAGACTAAAGGATTGATTGAAATGAAAAAGATTAAAGATGAAAAGATGAAAAATAATCATTTTATAGTGTGTTAAGTGTTATTTTGATTTTCGATGAATCTGTCCCAAAACGAGGCACATCATCAGACGGCTTGTTTTAAGTTTACAATGATTTAAAGCAAAAAAACAAACAAAAAACAACAACTAATCATCACGTTGACAAACTGTAAACAAGAGCACTTGGGTTATTACCAAAACAGCTGCTGATTATTGATAAATCAACTTATCTTTTTCTATCAAATCAATATAGTAAATTATATCATACCTATATTTCATACCAAAACTAATAAATACACAATGTTACAGATTTGTTGTCAGATACCTATTTAAAAAAAGGCTTTTTAAGTGTTGTTTGAATGGAGCATTTGTTATTTTAATATTAGAGAATAACTTAAGTCTTCTTACCGTTTCTGACCGCTGAAGCAGCACATGCGCAGACCACAACCACCAGCAAGGTTCGTAAAAACTTTGGAAACATTTCGCTAGTGAAAAGTGATTAAAAAAAAAAGGAGAAAAAACGGTGAAACAGTCTCAAACAGCGTCGGACTCTCCGTGTGTCGAGCTCCTCTTCAAACCCCTTTCTGCTGTTGATCATTCCTCGGCCAAAGTTTGTTTGATTTCCGCCCACAGTCCAGTGAGTCCGAAACACAAACAGCCAATCACCAGCGAGATATGCACGCGGACAGACATTCCTGTCGTATGATGTCACCTTTCCTGTCTCACAGCAGCAGCAGCAGCCAGATCCAGTTTAACAGTTAATGTGTCACTGAATGAACCTCAACAAAACTGGGTTCATCATGGAGGGACAATAAAATAAATAAAATAAATAAAATAAATAAAATAAATAAAATAAATAAAAAGGAACAGTGATGTTTTCTTTTTATACTTTTTAAACAAATGTGGTTTCACAAGTAAGTGGAAGTCCATTCCTGCCAGTAAAAGAAAATTGAGATAAAAACGCCTTGATTTATAAAAAAAATATGATAAAAAAGTTTAAAATTCATAATTTTGACTTTTTATACAGACATAAAGTGCGGCTCCTAGGCCGGAGTATGAGGAAGAGAGATAAACTCATAGTGAAGACAACAAAAGCGCAGATTAATTCATTATATGTCTGACCTTGGGAATATCTCTTATTTGGAAGTTATATAAAAGTGGTGTTAGGCACAACAACATACTTTTCATAAATACTAACTGCAGTGTTGTTTCTGAATCTGAGAAGACTGAGTTGTGTGAACATTAGTATGGTACAGTTTGTGTTGCATAAACACACCATTACTCTGTTTCTGCCATGAAGCAATATCCCTAGAGATGCTAAAGTACTTCCTCTATTTGTAGCAGTCATATACAAAAACACATCAGATGGACAGCGATGGGCCGAAACCATTAAAATGACCTGTGTCAGAGCAGATTAGAAGTCCTGTTTATAGTCTTTATTTACTTGCTTATATAAACTAGCCGGTCAGACTCTAATGGCCTCTTTTTCCAGGAGATCACATGGTATTTATTTTCTGTTTTGCATGGCAGAGATCAGGATCACTCACACAAGCTGAAGCCATGGGAGAGTTTGCCTTCATGTGTGTGTCTGGGAGGTTTGTACTCACATAGCAGTTATGAGAACAGATGACCTGAAAAACAAAATAATGGTGGGGCACAGAAAGTGTTTTTCTTAGAAAGAAAGAGAAGATGAAGAGGGGGAGAAGATGTGCTGGTTAGTTTCTCTTAGTGAGATTTAGTGAGAATTTCTGACATCAAGGGAAGGAAATAATGGGACCAGGATAAGGTGGGAGCTGTCTGACTCATTCATCCTGAGCTTTATATCCACTGGGACTCAATATCTGAACTCACAGACTAAACCCACTTCCTCACAAAAATATTTTCAGAATGGCCTGTTTCTTAGTTCTTATCAAATCAATTTGAGCCTATGAGGCCCTTTTCTGCTTCCTTTAGGTAATATTTTGGTATTTTTTGTGGACACCATTAATCACTTTTGTTGACAGACGAGGAGATTAATGCCACTCTCTCCACTCTGTGTCAAACATGAAGCCGGCGGCAGGAGATGATGAGTTTACCTTAGCATGACGAGCGGAATCAGGGGAAGCAGCTCGCCTGGCTCTGTCCAAAGGAAACAAAATCCAACTATCAACACTTCTGAAGCTCACACATTAACACATCATATTCTTCCTGGAGTCAGCTGTCACTACGAGGTTGCCCGACAATCAGGGGAAACTCAAGGCCGAGGTTAATGTTACTGTTTGTCTGCCCTGAGTATCTTGTTAGACTCTGAATACAGAGTTACTAGTGAGGAGCGTGAGTTGTGTTTACTGCTGCTGCTGCTACTGCTGCAGAGCGATACATGGTTGTTTTTCGGCTTTATCTAGCTCTGCTAATGCTAACGTCACCAGCTGCTCCTCGTGAGAGGCAAAAACTGAGGCTACGGTTACCTAGCAACAAGTCCTCCAACCTGAACAACCAAACAGGTTGTTTTTGTCAATCCTCTGATACAACCCCATAGGAGTGTCTCCTGAAGTCGCATCCCTATGGGGCGTACCAGACCTCGGCTGTCGGGGTAACAACAATGAACACACAGACTGTACCAACAGTAGCCTACCTACCTCTGTCGCCATGGTTACAATAAAAATGGTCATGGCTTGGTTAGGTTTAGACACTAAAACTACTTGGTTAGGTTTAGGAAAAGATTGTGATTTAGGTTGAAATAAGCACTTCCTCAACATTACACGGTCTTTGTCGTCATGGTTACAATATAAACAGCTAGTTTCCCATGGGCATCGAACACTACTCTCCTCTGTCATGTTGCTGTGTTTTGTTGACCCATTCACCCACCACAACCTCCTCCTGACGTGGACTTTGTCTCTCTTTATACTACGTCACGGCACTTTTCCCTTTGCTCCGGTCATAATTACAATGACCACTAGATGTCGCCTAGCAACAAAACGTAATTATGGGTCATAATAAGCTGCTGCACAAACAAACAAACAGTTTTTTTTTTTTTACAGGAGGACAATCCATCCCATTCCCTCCCCACAAGAGTGCCCCAAGGATCAGTACTGGGTCCCCTTATTATTATTCTGCTCAAATGGCTTCTCTTCTCACTTGCTATGCAGCTAACACCCAAAAATGATCCACCATGTTCACCAGTTAGTTGCTAACTTCACCTGTCAGGTGTTTGTTGCTGGGCAGAAAGTGTACAGTAGGTTTCGTGCACCATAATACCACAAAACAATGACATGAAAGATGCTATAAAGCTTCACTAAGCTCCACTGAGCTGAGGGAAACTCCAGAGTCATAATTATTTTGTAGTTCATCACCATTATACAAGTGGTCATGTGACATTGTGGTAATACAACAATGAGTAGCTGGACATGGCGTCCACTGCTGAGGTCATGTTGCTCCTGCAGCCTCTTGGGCCTGGGCGTTCCTGAACTAACACAAGCTCATTCCTGCTCATAAAAGGAGGCAGGATACAGACTGTGGGAGATTACATCCACGGTGAAGTTTCTGGCACAGCTCCAGGCCTCTGTTTCGAAAGTTAAATTCCTGTTGTTTTTTCTGTGTGCACTTTAGCACAGTTTATCATTCTCTGGGCATCATCCAGTCAGGACCGGCCTTGGGAGAAGAAAAAGAACAACGACACAGAGGTGAACTACGATACTATCACAGAGGAATTTATGCTACTGAGTTAGAAAAGTATGGACAGTGTCTCAGTTTGGCCACAAAACATTGAGAGACAGACACGGACAGACGAGCCTCCCACACACAGTATATCAGATTTTTACCATCTGGTATGATTCACATGTACAACTGTGAAAACCAGCAGTTATATATAGCCTGCATCAGTGTGTGTATACATCGGTGAAAGAGGAACTTCATATTTTGATCCATCAGACAGAGGAAACTTATGAAAATGACTTAACAAAATAAACTGTGTAAACTTGATGGTATATAAAGCTGCCCTGTTTGTAAAGCAGAACAACATCTGTCACCAGGACATGAAGCAAACTGTACAGGAAGCGCTGACATGCTGAAAAGGCGACTGACAACTTACAGCCTTAATGGCAGAGTAGTAATTTTAACACTATTTCTTCAACAGTATTTAGCATGGTGTAAATTTCCCTTCTGATAAGTGGAAGAGTGTTGTTAATGTAATGTAACGTCCGCTGCTGAATTGTCGGTCGAAGCGCGGAGCAGCGAGGACAGGCACAGAGCACAACAAAGTCTTAACATGTTCAAACGCTTTCTGGCAGACAGGAGACCAAATAAATTTCACTTTTCCCTTGAGCAGGTCAGTGAGAGGTGCTACAACGGTGGAGAAATTCCAACAAAACCCCCTGTAATAACCCACCAGGCCGAGGAACCGCATCAACTCTCTTTTGGTTGTTGGGACAGGATAATTTTGGACAGCCTGGACTTTGGCATCGACAGGACGCACCTGGCCCTGCCCCACCACTCGGCCGAGGTAGGTCACGGTTGCCCTCGCAAACTCACACTTTGCGAGATTAACCGTGAGCCTCGCCTCCGCCAAACAGGTGAACAGCTCCCGGATACACACTAAGTGATCCTCCCAAGTGTCAGAGTAGATGACCACATCATCCAAATACGCCGCGCAACCTTGCATGTCAACGACAACATGGTTCATTAGACGCTGGAATGTGGCCGGCGCGTTACGAAAGCCAAAGGGCATGACGGTATAGGAGTAGAGGCCTGCTGGTGTGATGAAGGCTGCTAACTCACGCGCTCTCTGGGACAGCGGAACCTGCCAATACCCTTTCAATAGGTTGAACTTGCTCACGTACTTCGCCGCGCCCACCTGGTCAATACAATCATCCACCCTAGGGAGAGGAAGAGAATCAGGTTTAGTGACATTGTTCAGTTTACGAAAATCAGAACAGAAACGGGGTGTACCATCTGATTTTGGAACCAGCAAACATGGAGAAGACCAGCTGGAAGCACAAGGCTCTGCAATGCCATTCTCTAACATATATTTCACTTCTGCATCCACGTGCTTGCGTCTGTCAGCATTAACACGATAGAACCTTTGCTTTATGGGTTTAGCCTCCCCAACATCAATGTCATGCTCCAGCAAGTGGGTCTGACTAGGCGAGTCACCAAACAAACAAGGGAAATCCTGAATCAGCGGAGCCAACTCCACTCGCTGCGCCACCGACAAGTTCCCCAACAATGTATCCAGGTTAGCCAGCGCCTCAGAGTTTTTCAGGTGGCCCCTCAACAACGCATGGTCCGCCGTGTCTAACCCATCCTCCTCCAACCCCAGTGAGGCAGGAGGCTCAACCAGCCCTGGGCCAGCTGCACAGATCGCATGGGCCACAACATCTAACTGCGCACCACCCGGCCCCTCGGGAATATGTGCGTAATACGGTTTAAGCAAGTTAACGTGGCACAGCTGAGTAGGCTTTCTACGCTGAGGCGTTGAAATAATATAGTTCTGCTCTGAAACCTTTTTGAGTACTGTGTGCGGACCAGTAAATTTAGCCAGAAAAGGTGAAGTCACCACAGGGAGCAAAGCCAACACTTGATCACCAGGGCTAAAAACACGATGCTCAGCCTGACGGTCATGGTAGGCAGAGCTCTGCACATGCTGGACACGGAGCTGCTTCATCACCTGAGAGAACATACGGGAGGAGAAATTTGACCCCTGATCAGACTGAATGACTTTCGGAATACCAAAGATGGAAATAAACTGAGAGAGTGCCCGCACGACAGAGCGGGTGGTTATGGTACGCAGAGGATAAGCGGCAGGATAACGAGTACTCTGGCACATCACAGTCAAAAGGTAAGTTGCACCTGTTTTAGCAGGAGGCAGAGGACCCACACAATCCACTATCACATGTTCAAACGGCTAATTGACAGCAGCAATGGGACACAATGGCGCTGGTTTTAAGATCTGGTTGGGTTTGTCGGTCAGCTGACAGGTATGACAAGTTTTGATGAACGCAGACACGTCCCTTTTTATATGAGGCCAGAAAAAGTGCCTCAACAGGCGACCATACGTCTTCCTCACCCCAGAACGACCAGACTCATCATGAGCAACCTGCAACACTGGCTGACGGAGCTTAGCTGGCAGCACAATCTGCAATA
Organism: Seriola dumerili; assembly: GCF_002260705.1. Lineage (NCBI taxonomy): Eukaryota > Metazoa > Chordata > Actinopteri > Carangiformes > Carangidae > Seriola > Seriola dumerili. The sequence goes on along the minus strand of NW_019177269.1, from coordinate 15,146 downwards.
CAGGATCCCCCACAAAACCACTGTGCTGCACCCACCTTCTCACTAGCAGCGCGTCCTGCAAAAAAATACCCACAAGCACTGTCACTCTCAGGCCGAACCTGCTCAAAAAACGGTTTTAAAGAAGAGTCAGCCTGCTGCGCTGCAACTAGATCACTATGAGTTACTGACGCAGGGAAAACAGACAGAGGCAAGGAGAAATTTTCTGACACTTTTCCCTTATCTGACTGAGGCGCCACCTCACATTTTGTTTTTGCCATGGCGCGCGTCACCGCACAGGCTGTGAAAGCCTCGGGAAAATCACGTTCATTCTCATCCGGTTCTGATCTCACCAGTGGCACCGGCGAAACCACCACGGGCGGAGGTACATTTGCCCACACCCGAGCACCGACCAAATCATTGCCCAGAACGACTGACACCCCCCGGATCAGCAACGCAGGCCGGACCGCCAGCTCAGCCTCCCCCTGAAACAAGTCACAGTGCAGCGTCACTTTGTGCAGTGGAACCAGTAACACATTTAGATCCATTCCCCGCACGGGAACAGAACTGCCCATTTCAGACTTGTCAGACAGTGGCAAAACACCAGCCTAAATAAATGAGTGAAAAGCTCCAGTGTCCCTCAGAATCGTCACCGGCACTTTCTCCCCACCACCTACCATGGCCACGAAGCCCTGCGAGATAAACGGCCGGTAGGGATCCCACTCAGCGGGACAAACGTCGTTTACAGGCAAGGAAACAGGACCAACAGGAGTGACCAACGGAGGAACAGGTGCAGCCAAACCAACACCTTTTACATGCGCACCAACAGCAGCATTTCTAGGCTTAGCTCTCAACAAATGACCAGTGTCAATTACACACACCTACAATGATTACCACGCACAGAGCCCAGAGAAAACTTTCCCCCAAAGCGCACAACTTACCAAACAAACACAACAAACTGCCTCCCTCGCACCAAAACCACTCTCACCTGCTTCACAAAAAGGAAACCACAGCAGGAGCGCACCAAAGGGAATCCCTGGGGAAACCCTCACGACCCATTTGTCACACCCCCACAAAACATGCGACTACACGGCATGGAACAACAAACAACCAAAGTCCAGCCGTAAACAGACACCAAATTACAAAAGCCACCACTTAACGGGTCCTACACCATGAGACGAGCCCCCATTTGTCACGACCCGGCTCTAAGGCTGTGACACACAAGGAGGGAAACGCAGACTGAGATGAAAACAAGGATACATTTATTTAACAAAGACAAAATCAACACATGAGCAACGCAAAAGGCGATGGGATGTGAGCATCAGTAAATCTGTGGTGAGTGTACGTGAGTGTGTGAGTGAAAGGCAATGTGTGTGTGTGTGAAAGTGTTGGATGTAGAAAAACAAAAGACAGCAACGCTGGGGAAAATGAATGGGGTCAGAGAGAGGACTCTGGTTGAATGAAGCCGGGGCTTTATAGTAGTGGGCGGCACCGGGCCCAGGTGCCTTCAACTACAGCTTGGCAACTCCGCCCACAAATGACCTGCAGACAAATTGACAATCAGGATGAGAACACAAAAACACAGGCTGAAAGCTAATGACGCAGCAGGGGTCCGTCACAAGTGGTAGATATCAAGCTTGACAACCAGGTCTGGCCACCCACCAAATCTTTCTTTCATTTTGGTCTGTCCTCTGCCCTCCCGACGACAACAGTCACAGTCCTACCATAAAGTAGCCCGAGGAGGAGCCACACCAGCACTGCTGTATCGCGGACGAGGTCAGTTGCCACGATGTCCGAGGCAGGACCCTCCTGAGCAGTCGGGACACTGATAAGATTTGGCTTTTCTCATTGCTCACAGACGAAGCCACAAGGCCATCCCCTTGGCAATGCCTGATAGCTTCTTGGTGATCTGTAATGGCACAGAAAAGACAGTGACATGAATTTAAACAATTTATTTCATTTATATTGAGCGCTCGTATAATAGTACTATGTTTCATTTCCTAAATTCATATTTTACATGCATGTATTGCTAATGCTGTATTTTAGACCACTTTTGTTTATAATGTAGTAATTTACAGCGTTAACGGTTAAAAATATTTACCCTTCTTTGTAGAGTCTATTTTAAGGATACTGCGAAGGTGGACGTTATGCCGGCTTTGAATGTGTCCAGCCTGGTGAGATTGTCTCGTCCATAAACAGCCAGCGTCCACCTGTGTGAAGGAATAATCTACTGGCTCAGGTGGTTCATGAAGCTTGACAGGGCAGGCTTGGCCAGCCAAGCAAAGTCCGAGCGTGCCCCAAGTTATCGGCAGAGGCGCTCAAGCCATTCCTCGCTGTGCGTTTTCCCTCTCGCTGTCTGACCAGCGAGTGGGGACTCGTTTACCGCAAGATTACAGAGAAACCTCAGCGGAAGAGAGGGAAAGAAGAGGCGGAGAATGTTAAGAACCAGGTCTCAGTCAGGATAACAGTTCTGTAAGTCGGTTCAATGACAAGACAATCTGTGACCTGAGGCGGTAAATATGCTCGGTAATACCTCTACCTTTCGAGTCCAGGATCATCGTTCAAAATTGCATCATTCCTGTCTTCCCTTCATCTCTTTCCACCAACAGTCAAACAGTGTGACACACCCTGCAATGTGATGTGGAGGTCAGTGTCAAACCTTCTGGGTTGGATACACTTGCTGGCGATGCGGCGGGACGTATGATGTCGGCTGCCGGCCGTAGGCCCCGGTCCTGGGTACAGGTAGTCCAGGCAGAGGAGGTGGCCGAACAGAAGGGGAGTGGCGCCTGGAGTGAGGGGGGGACCAACCACTGGATGGGCGGGCCCGTCGCTGTTAATTGTCTGGAGGAGGAGGAGGCAGACCCCTGCTGAGGGCCAGGCTGCTCATCCAAGGACACCTGAAATTAAAGGCTGTCCTATGTCACACCTGTTACCAATGAGTCTGGCCCAGCAACCTGGAACAGAGCGAAACACAAAACGGACTGTTTTAGGACTGATTCACCTTCCATTAAAAGATAAGTCACAGAAAGAATCCACACACAACAGCTTTATGACAAAATCTTACCACCGGAAGTTTCAGCGGCTGATATATAGTCAATTCAAAGAGCTGGATGTTGGTTCTGAGCCCATTCAAACATGCTGGCCGGCTAGCACACTGTCTCTCTAAATAGCCACAGACGATCTTTGAGAACAGTTTAATGATTGGCGGAGGTCTCCTCGCGCGTCCGCGGGAGTCACTTCTAGGAAAGCCACGAATGGTTCACAGGTGGATGAAGAACTGGCAAGAAGCTGGATTTTGCATAAGTGTGCCTCTCATGGCAGGCAGTTGGAAAGACCCAGTGAGAAGATTAAGATCAGAAGAGCAGTGTGTGTTATATTCATAAGATCTGATATTCATCCTGTAGAGGAAACTGTGATATTTGAAGTGAATCTCACCCTAGAGACTCTCTTTCCCAGACAGGAAGGCTTTTCCCCTTGTCGCTAGACCTGGTATGAACATGTCAACACGCTTGAGCTGTTCCTCTATGGTCTCTGGAGGAAGACAACTTGCTATTTCCTCCTGCTTCTGTCTGGCAGGTTTGCGCAGGAGCTTGAACGCTACTTGGCTTGGCTTGAGGAAAAAGGTTTTTGAGACTCAAAAGTGAAATTATTATGTTAAGAATGAAATGACAATATACATCAATATACTAGATCATCAAGTATGGAACACACGCATTTGTAACCTGCGGGTGATTAAGCTGGTTAAGAGTGAAACCAGGAAGGCTTAGACTGTCCCACCTTGTAAGCCACTAGGAGTCTCTTGTGTAGATCTAAGGACTGCCGCACCCCGGTAGTCCGGAAACGCAGCCGCCGAGGTATCGCCTGTGTCTTCATATGTCCTCGGAATCAGAGAGAATCCAGCAACACGAGACTGTCCAGGGTGAACGGAGAGATCCTGATCGATGTTGAGGGGCCGTCACCATCCGCCCTTTGCTCGCTATCCTTGATAGCGACACGCCTACAGTCCGAGTCCCAGCTAGGACTGTATAGCCTATATGACGAACTGGTGTTGTTGCGGGAATCCAGCAGCCGTCCCGGAAAGCCAAATCCATCCAACATGGTAACTCCAGAGCTGTTTCAGAGCAGCACCACGAGCTTATCTTTGTGACCTGGTGAGAGGCTCCAAGCAGAAAGGTTTCAAATGTGTAAGTGTTATATTTGTGTATCAGAATTACACGACACAGCGTGGTGTGAAAGCAGCTGTAAAGAGACAGGCTGTAAGAATACACTAAACTCTGTCCACTATTATACCCTATACCTAGAAAGACACCTCTGGTGGGAAGCACACGTGGGAAAGAAATTACTATAAAGATGCTGGACAAGTCGATCAATTATGACATACCCGAAGTGCAATTTTAGAGAGTTCTCCAATTTTTTAATGTGTCTTATATGCTGTATACCCCGCACACGTCCAACTATGCCTGCATCATTTATGTTATTGGTACTATCAATCTGTATAGCAATATAATATAATTTTATTTTTATATTTATATGCTGTTGGAAAAGGAAAGCTAATTCTGATGATCAGTGCCAATTGAAATGCTAGGCCACACCATTATTTATTCTGCAATTCTATTAGTACTTGAGCAAAAATAATGCTAGCTTTCATTTATATATTGTTAATACATTGTTAGCATTTTTTTTTTTTTAATTGTTGGATTTTTTATTTTTCGGTGGAAAAATTTTCTATGATGGTGTTTCCTATGACTATTTTTTTTTTTTTTTTTTGTCCAATACATTTTTTATTTTTTCTCATCTTATTTATTAGGCTTAAATAATTGCTAATCAATGATATTGTGATAAAACACAATTCTGATTGCAGCCTAAATTCTGAATACACCCTGAATCCTTATTCTTATTTTGTCATCTAATAAGTAGCTGAAATTGAAATTTGTCGTATGCAGCAAGTCTAGCCCCTTATTTCATCCTCCTCTGATGTACCTTCTGTCCTATGCTAATCACCTCAAATAAAGGAATGAAGACAGAATGCTAATTGGCTCTAGAGTTCTGCTAATGCTGCAAGTCTAGCCCCACCCTGTCTGTGTCACTGTTCTGTCATCTTTTTTCCACCACAATAAATAGGAGGAAAAATAAAAATGCTAGACTGGCTAATGCTACAAAGCTACCCCAATTCATAAAAGGTGACAGATTCGTGCGTTCATTCTCGTTCACCACACATAAGAAAATGCGCAATGCTAAGGTGCTTATCCGGCTAAAAACGACGCGCGGCGCTAGCTCGCGCCCCCCCCCAGCACAGGCATTGCGCCACCGCAAGCGGAGCTAGCCGCCCGGGCGGCTAGCCTCGCGCCCACCCACCAGCAGCACAGGCCATTGCGCCCAGCAAGGGGAGCTGCCCGCCGGGACGGCTAGCTCGCCCCCAGCTAACGGATACGCCCAGCCAAGGACTCCGACGCACGGCGCAGCTCGCCCCCGCACAGGCCAAGCCAAACGGAGCTAGCCGCCCGGCGGCTACCTCGCGCCCCCCCCCCAGCACAGGCATTGCGCGACAGCAAGCGCGGAGCTAGCCGCCGCCCCGCTTGGATACACGGTTAGTCTCGCCCGCGCTCCCAGCATTCAGGAAATTATTGGCGCCACACGCAATGCAAATGGAGCAGCGGCACGTGATCTGGTTATCTCGGCCCTTCCCAGAAGGGCATTGCCCTCAAAGTGCGGATCTAGATTCTGCCGGCATAGGCTAGCTCGCGCTTATCCATGCGCCGACTCACCCCGCAGCAATGCGCCAGCAAGCGGAGCTAGCACGCCCGGCGCTTAGCTCGCGCCGCCCCCCAGCAGCAGGCATTGCGCCCAGAAAGCGGATCAGGGCTGAGCCGCACGGCGGCTAGCTCTTGCGCTCCCCCCCCTAGCACAGGCATTGCGCCCGAGCAAGCGGAGCTAGCCGACCGGCGGCTAGCTCGTCGCGCCGCCCCAGCACAGGCATTGCGCCCTATCAACAAGCGGAGCTAGCCGCCGGCGGCTAGCTCGCGCCCCGCCCCAGCACAGGCATTGCGCCCGAGCAAGCGGAGCTAAGCCCATTACCCGGCGGCTAGTCGCGCCCCACCCCACCAGGCATTGCGCCCAGCAAGCGGAGCTAGCCGCCCGGCGGCTAGCTCGCGCTCCCCCAGCACAGCATTGCGCCCAGCAAGCGGAGCTAGCCGCCCGGCGGCCTAGCTCGCGCCTCCCCCAGCACAGGCATTGGCGAGAGAGAGAGCCGCACACGTCGGCTGCTCGCGGCGGCCCACCCAGCAGCAGGCATTGGCTGAATGGACGAACTTAGCCCCCGAACTTAGCCGCCCGACTTAGAGCCCCCCCGACTAGCCCCGACATACCCCGACTTTAGCCCCCCGACTACCCCCCGACTTAGCCCCGACTTAGCCCGAGCTTAGCCCCCGACTTAGCCCCCGACTTAGCCCCGACTTAGGCCCCGACTTACCCCGACTTAGCCCCTCGACTTACCCCGACTTAGCCCTCGGTTCCATTAGGCTCAAATTCAATTTTGAGCTATAAAGTCATGTTTAAAATAATTCCAAATTTGGAGTTTGTGAAAATCACTTGTAAAGCCTGGAAAATAAATCTGCAATGAAAAATTCAAGTTTCAATATGTTCAAACAATTGCACTGTGGCAAACAGATGTGTATTCATTGAGACAGTGTTCAATTAAAACTCAACAATGATAGAGTGAGTTAAACAAAGAACACAGGAAAAAGTAGAAAAGCTTTTGTGGACGTCCTGTGCTACAAGATCAAGAGCAGAAAACCTGTAAACACTCAGGTCGCAAAATTCCCAGTGACGAGCACTGAGCACAAGTATGAATTTTGATCCTTAGTCACTTCGTGTCACACTGGGGAATGTTCTTGAACCAGAGTTTTACACTTTGTCTGTCCTGTATCAGCAACACAGATTGACAATCCATTTCTTCTTTTAACAGTGTCTTGTTCAACGCTCAAGCACGTGATCGTTGTGGAGTGTGTATTCAGTTACTTTCACAATATACATAATCTCTTGACCCAAGTGCAATTTGTTTCACATACATTTCAACTTGAATTTCCTCAACGTCCAGATTTTAGCTTACAGTGTTTCACAAAGGTTGATTTTCAACCTACAGAACATTGGATTTATTTGTGCAACATTTATCTTGTACAAGCTCAAAATCTTTTGGACCCTAATTTAAGCCTAGGTAATAATATTAGTTATCTGTAACTAGTTTTGGTTTCCTTCATTAACGAATCATGATCACAGAAGTTTCTCAAACAAGTTTATATACTTCAGCCAAATATTATTAATCATTATCTTCACATTGGTTTTCTTGATTCATTTCATGACAATAACTTAATGATTGTAATAACAGTAATATTCATTTAACTCATTCTTAATCAGTATACTATATCTTGGATAATTGCAATACATCAAAATTACTAAACTGCTTCAGAACAGAAAATTAATGGTGGATTGATGCTTGAATATGTATGGGGTGTAGTAATGGCATGACTTACTCCCTCTTGCTGGTCAGGCGTGCGTTCTGGCCCGTAGGTGGATTCTGCTCAGATGCTATAAATATACATCAATAAGTGAAAATAAGGACTATAGCAGTTCCTCTTGGACTATGAAGTTTTGTACAAAGCTTCTATAGGTACTTTCAAAGATATAAGAGATGTATCATCATTCCATTTAAATCTTCATTTTATCCATATACGTAAATTATAACAAAGGACTTTGATCGTAAATCTGAATCAAATGATATCATGTACATGTGAAGTAAGACACAGTAATCTAAAAAAACATCTGAAAGAGTAGAGCTTCTCTGTCTATGTACTGCAAAGCACAAAACTGGTAAATTGTGGTGCTCTCAAAATTTCCTGCAATTGTGACATCTTGAGGTTACAATGTAGAATTTAAATATTCAGTGTTTGAAAAAGGATCTAAATACTTGTAACCTTCAGTGTCATACACTGCATGATTTATGAAGCATAGGGGATACTGCAGGACAATGGTCCTTTGAAGTCTACAATGCAACGATGAGGACAAGGATGATCGACATTCTAATTGCAAATGGCAGTAACTCTAGAATAAATAAGGTTTATTAGCCAGTCAGGTTTTCAGCTTACAAGATATTTGTCTGGGTGTAGTACCAATGTAACATATTCAGAGGAAAATAAAATAAAATTAAAAATAAAATTTAATATGTAAAATACTTGCAACATAACAAATATATCTATCGGATAACATATAAAGATAAAAAAAATAAAACAATCCTACAAAACTATGTACAAAAAAGTGGTTTTAGAATGACAAAACTCCTGCTGGCAAGAATGTCAAAAGGTATCTTGATTAGGGATGTGCTAAAAAGATCACGTATAGACAAATCCTCATGTGCAGATAATAATACCTCAGGTGTTGGATGTAATGGGGTTGAATTGGTGAGGCCACATGCAAAGCAAAATTGGCTGGTGCTGGTCCAATCATTGGTGAATTAGAACTGGACTTCTGGTCCCTGATACAGACAAACATGCGATAGGTTCAAATCTTAGGATGCATAAAAGTTCTTTATAAATCAAACATGTTAGATCTGTATATTAAATTGTGAAGATAAGTTTAATAATAGCAAAAATACAGTAATGAAATATATTGAAATTAAAATGCAAGGAAATGAAAGATAAACAACTAGAGGTTATGAAGAATTCAATGTACACACTATATAACCGACAAATGCAGCAATTCAGAATATGATATACTGTAAAGAATCAGCAGTCTTGTGTTGCAAACTGTACACAACTGCAACCTTGATTGCGACTCAACCTGGCTATACAGGAAAGTTGCGAGCTTCGCATCAAAACCGCATCTCTTTACTCTCAGGAAGCGTCGAGATAGCGGTGAAAGCCACACCGAGATTTACTTCGTGTTCTTCTTTTCTTGCCGCGTGAAACGGGTTCTTGATCGGGAGCGGTCCTGCGGGATACAATGAAATTACCTTTTAGGAGTTCAGCATTCCTGTGTTTCTGTGATGCTAACCTCGAGCTGCTGGATAGTGTCTTTCTTCTTCGTGGGCCCTAGAGGGGCAGACTTGACGCTCCGCTGATCACAGGAATCAGCCTCAGTTCACAGAAGTGGTATACAACACAGGACAGGTCGTTGCTGGCTGGTCGCATGCGCATTTTCAGTAGATAACTCTGAAATATCAGATAGAGATTTGCATGATACTGTAATTGTGGCTTCTTCACAGCACTGTTGATAGTGTTAATTGGTTTTTTTGACACATTTTAAACTAAACTCTGGCACAAATCTTTTAGAATTGGCACCTTTACAGACAAACCACCAGAAGCTGACATTTAATATAGTAAGCTATCATGTTCAGCCCACAGGCAAACCGACTTACAAGTTTTGACACTTAAGTAAACAAAGACATTGAGCTTAACTTGCACTGATATTGACAACATTGATGCCATACATATATACATATTGTATGATTTGCTCTGACAGTAGAAACAATCTATGCTTGGAAAATAAAATAGCAATAATGCTTTCCCTTATACTTACATTCAATTTGTTGATTACAAACTTTCTATTTGCCCATTTTGCATTCAGGCGCAGTAGATTTGCACTGGGTTCATTCATGAAGCAATCATGATATAAACCCTGTGGCCACTTTGCTGAGAAAGTAAAACCCTCAGACGCGTGGGACCGCATCCAGCACCGGGCAGTTGATTTCTGCAAGCAAAGAAGATACACAGCCCGGGAAGTAATTTTACAGTATTTCACTTACTGACCACGGACTGCTGCATAGAGCCAGGTTTCAGTTCACTCAAACCTACGTTGGCCTCTGCATCCATTTCTTCCAGTCACCATAATGTTGGCAGGCTTTGTGTTACGACCCAGCTAGGGGAAAAGGGAAAGTGACATAAAACCAGGCGTTAATTAGTAAATTCAGATTACGATGATTTAATTTTTTGCGTTAACAGGAAGGTAAATAAGTAAACAAATATACAAACAAGGCAAGAGGATAACTGAAGTAGGGAACAGGAGCCAAACAAAGAGCCTACTAATGCGATTCTATACAACCCAAAACCCAAAACACAAGAATCAGCGCCCGCTGTTCCATGTGTACTGAACAGCCTTTTTCTAAGGTGTGATGCACAAGCAGAATTTTTAAACCTAGCCCAGTCGCAACAATCACTACCAACATCTAAAACGCAAATGCACAAATTACACACAAAGTTCACAAGGATAACACAGAGGCGACTGCAATATCATGTCTAGCCGCCACTTAAATGACCGTTGCGGGCCGGGCTCTTAAACTCTCTTCTTGATGCTTAAACGGCTGCAGCTGTGGTAGGAACTAGCAGGATCATTGCCGCAAATTCTGACCAAGTAGGAAGAAGATGGCCGTGGAGTCGGAGGCTCTCCTCTCCTGCCCGCCAATCCCGTCACAGAGGCTCAGCGCAGCCTTATTAGCATAACAGATAAAACACAACTTTAAAAATCACATGGTGACTGCGCTGAAGCTAAGTGATACATATTTTTATATCATGCAAGAAAGTTGAAACAAGAAAGAGCTGAACTGATGACACAATTAAGCGGAAGATTAGCGCCATAGAAGGATTATTTAAAGTACTTAGAAAATTCCTGAGAACTTTGAAACTGCTCCTGCTTGGTGCGTGTACTTCACTCCTAACAGTATCAATCTTACAAACGGAGCATTACATTTGAGTCTCATTCATGTCGTAGAGATCATCCCTGACACTGATCTCAGTCACTGCAGGGTGTCCTCTAAAAGCCTTTTGAAGCTGTCAACGACTGGCCAGAATATACCTTCCGCTGATGTTTCAAAACACAAAATTTGTCCCACAACCAACAGCAAGACATGTATACACACATGTACAGTGCCTAGAGAGAAGCTGATCTGCAATATAAGCTCTACGTCTATATTCCATACAGAAAGATAGATGAGTCATGTTTATTGAAAGGGGAGCCCATTTGGGTCTGAAACATTGATGAAGGATGCATAAGGCAAACAAAATGTGCAAAAGTAGGTTCCAAATCTTAAACATTAAGTCAAGTAACTCTTACCATGGATATTTAAATGAAGAAAAATACCGATTTATATAAGACTAACATAGATTTTATGCCTTTTTCCTTAGAACATGAACAAGCTTGAACCGATTTGTATCCAAAAATATCACCATTAAATGTGTTTTTTTATCAAACCTTTATTATGTCAGTTATATGTGTGTCCCTATTTACATAAGAAAAATATATTTTTTTAATAAAAACATACTTTTTTTTGTAAAAATGTAATGATGTATGGTGTGTGTCCTCATTTTGATTTCCGCACCGTCACATTAACATGTTTGTCTATAAACAATGTACTGTTGTTTTGAACTGATATCACAGAGAGTAATGTGACATCTTTGGAGGGGCTTTGGACAGCCATGGAACTAAAAGCAGGCAGTTTCTGACCGGCACATACAAATGTCTAAACAGGCTGGTCTGTCTCGTCATCAGAGGAACTGAATCTGAAAGGGTTTTCTGGCATCATCTATCACCACATTCATCATCACCATCATCACATGCCCATTGAGAACTAAGGATGTCCGTGCAGTCTCCTTTGTCCATACATGAGGTCCTCCTTCTGTGGCACCAGTCATACTCAGTTTTCAGTGTGGATTCCTTTGAATGGACAGTAAAAGACAAACAATTTAGTTCAGACATGGGGGATCACAGTTAATCACATCACATATCAGCTGTCAGGACAGTGCATGAATAACTGCTTCAGTTTGAGGGACTTTGTGTATGAATTACAGTATTTAAATGGACAAAACCCCCACAAGATAATGTTATTAGTATACATTGTGTATTGAACTCAATAACAACAAGATATCCAGCCGCGAGAAGAGGAGACAGAAAGATAATGAGATAAAACTGAATGTTTTTCTGCATGTAGGAAAATTCATCAGCCACATGAGAGGAGTTAATGTTCATCATATTATCCTTGTCCTCAAATGTTTGCAATGTGTTGGGACAGTACGGGTTACCAATAGCAAACACTAAAGTATGTCAGCGTAGCTAGAATAGCTAGCTGACTAGCTAGCTAGGTTAGCAAAGTTGCATTTGTAGATTCACATAACTCTATATTATTGGATGTTAACTGTCTCCTGTTCTCCGGCAAAACAATAGGAAAAAACGCCAGGCTTTTGAGGAGCATCAATATACTAAAACTGTATGGATGTTAAAGAAAATAAACATTTCTTACCGAAAAGAAACGGTATATCAGCGTCTCTCCAGTCTGTTAGTGCCGAAGATACCGAGCCATAATTTACTGTGAACGCGAAAACTCATTAATAACGTAAAGAACCTAAACAGTAAAACGTCAGTGCTAATATTAATTCTTCCACGGACAAATATGAGCAAAAATAAATATTCAAGCACAACTGATTCAAATACGAAACGCTCGACGGACCCAGCTCTCCTCCGGACTGATCCTGCAGGTGGATAGACTCCCGGCCGGCCCGTCATCTGATCAATCATGTGCAGACCAGGTATCATCCACATCAAACAGCCACGCCCCTAAAAAAATACCTTTTTAAGAACCTAACTAATTAATTAAGTTGGTTCTTATTTTCAGATGGACCACCAAGAACACTGACAATGAAGTGTGAATATTTTAGCCCATCCCACAGAAGTGAATTCCGGATAAAAAGTGAATCGACTGAGGTATTTCAGGAGAGAAGTTGGGTGTTTTTGATATATGAGTGGTGATTGGAACCAGAGTTTTGGGAGCCCCGCCTCCCAGCGGAACCTCGTTGGTATTGCACATTAAGGCACTTCGCTTTTGGTTCACTTTTCAGCCGGAGAACCAACGTCCATATTTTATATACAGTCTAATGACTACAGCCAGGTTGAATCTTGTTGGAATAAAGTGAAAGATACTCTGTAGAAATAAGGAATTTTAATTACAGTTTCTTTACAACCTTTACTTCTCCCTCTCATAACACACACACACACCTATAATTTATAGCACACATACTGAAGAAATAAATTAAGTGTATAAAATAAAATAAATAAAATATAATATGAAACTAAACCATAGAAGCTAAATAAAGCTAGGAAAGCTATTAGAATAAGACAACATTACAAGAATTTTTTTCTTTTAAAACTATTTACATTATGTACACATAAAACAAGAATGTCACAATCTATTTTTTATGCTGCGCTATTCCCTCCGCCATCTCCTCCATCCACTGATCAACTGGCATGTTGGAGCTTTTTGGGGACGTAATAGGTGGTCATGAATACTGACTGTGACCAGTTCCCTTATTGCGGGGCTGTGGCACTGAATACATTATTCTTTTCAAACTGTCGGGTGTAAGCCTGGGGCAGGTGTGGGAGGGAGGAGGGCCAGAAGGATGCGATCTGTTGGGCTCCAGGTACTTGTGGGGTTAGAAATATAAATGGACACGATGACAGGGCTGGGGTTGGGGACACGGCAATGTGGGCAGATGTAGGTGGAGGTGCTCGCTGAGGGAACAATGCCTCTGACTGCAGACTTCCTTGACCACTGCCTGTCTGCGTAAATGTGGGCAAGTGGTACTGAAGGTGGGGGCCAGGGCGTGGGGTGCAGCTGCGGGGCGCACCTGTAACAGGTGGAGAAGGCGCAGAGTAGCAACTGGAATAGAGGCAGGCGAGTGACCCCCTTGAAGCAGAATCTACTCCTGCCTCTTCAGTCTTTGTTGTTCTTAATGAACGCAGTGTTGTTTGACTGATCCAAAACAACTGCAGAGAGTGGCTCTGCAATAACTTGGCATTACCCGGGACCAGCTGCCGGATTTCCTGTAGTCCGTGACGATCAAGTCCATCATTGTCGGTGGCGTAAACTGCCTCTGTTTTTTTTGGGGCTCTTTGTGAATGTTACAGACAGCTTGAACAATGGACTCTACCAGACGACTACAGCCTGGCCACTGGCTGGGATCCTAGATGCAAGGAACAACGTGTCGGTGCTCTCCACAACCTGGTGTAATTCAGGTCTCTTTTTGCACACCCTGAAGCGTCCTGTGGTAAGGCGGACCTGCGTGCCCGCGCAGCATACACCGCTCGCTGCTGGTCATATGAGAAGTTCTCCACAGGGCTATAGTTTGTAGCTGGTGTGTTGCTGAGTGTTTCTGGCAGTTCACTCACTCCGCCCACCAAGTACTCTGCCAAGCCGTTCCACTTCGCTCCACCCTGGATAACCCGCTCATCGACGCCTGCCTGAAAATATAGAGAGTACAGTCAAATCCAGGATCACAGGCCAAAAAGTAACAATCTGTCACAGTCTAAACTGTCCACAAATACTACAGGCTGTTGTCAGGTGCCGGCTGGGGTGATGGTTTTGTGACCCAGCAGCAGCTGTAGCAGCAGAGAAAGTGGTTGTGAGGGTGTGGGGGAGAGGAGGACAGAGCTGACTGCTGTTGAGGATTCTTGGTCCGCAAATGAAAGCTGAACAAACAATATCAATTGAATATTCACACTATACCACAAGTAAAACAGATGATATGTCACATACATAAAAAACTTACCACTGTTTTTAGGTGGGGCAAGGTGATTGGTGGTGAAGAAAACGACAAGCTTGCAAGGCGGCGTGGTATGCTGGAAGGGCCGGTGGGAGTTGGGAGGAAGGTGAGACCGGTAGGAGGGCTGATGGCCAGAGTGACTATCTTGGCTCTCATGCACAATCTGTAAAATGTGAATACATCTAAAAACTGCATTTAACTAGAGTTTTATCAATTGCTTTTATCTACGTTCTCTACTTCTACGATGGCAATTATGTAGTTTTTTCTAATGTATTTCTGTGAAGCACTTTGTTAAACTTGTTAATGAAAAGTGCAATAACAAATAAAGTTTAAATATTATTATTATTATTATTATTATTATTATGATATATATTATTATTGATACAAATAAAATCAAAATCATAGCAAATTACAGACATAGTAACAATAACATGCAAGAATTATTTCAGTTGTTGCTCAGGTGATGCTGGAACAAGACAGATCAGGACCAGCAGAGGCCTGAAGAGAGGTGGAGTTGGGAACGTGGGCTGAGCTGCTGTTGACAGATGAGGTTCATGAGGACAGGTCCAGTATTCAACGAGGACCAGTGAC
>NW_019177268.1:0-121 GCF_002260705.1 Seriola dumerili | reverse complement strand
ATTAGCTTTAGCATTAGCATTAGCATTTTTTTTTTTTAATTCTTCATTGGGGTAAAAGGGGTGGGGGCTAGCTTGCTAGCAATAGCAGATAGCATTAGCAGCTAGCATTAACTTTTTTTTA
>NW_019177267.1:0-178 GCF_002260705.1 Seriola dumerili | reverse complement strand
GAACCTGGCTGGGACACACTTGTTCAATGCTTTTAACTTCAAAAGTTAAAGTAACTTCAAAAGTCACAAAGCATTGAACAACAATCATCCTTTCAAGTGCGCCCCAGCCCGGTTCATCACTTTTTTTGTGTCCCCTGGAAACATTTATGTTGTCGTCTGTGCTACTTGCAACACGTTT
>NW_019177266.1:0-114 GCF_002260705.1 Seriola dumerili | reverse complement strand
CAACCCAAACATTATAATAAAACCAGCAGACAAAGGATCCAAAGTTATCATCATGGACAGACAACAATATCTCATAGAAGCTAACAGACAATTAACGGACACCACATACTACAG
>NW_019177265.1:0-133 GCF_002260705.1 Seriola dumerili | reverse complement strand
GGGGGGGGGGGGGGGGGGGGGGGGGGGCAGAAGAAGGTGGGAGGGGTAAAACAGGAGGCATGAGGTAGATAGAGAAGAGCGGAGGAGGGTAGCAGGAGGGTTAAGGGGGTGAGAAGCATGAGAGGAAGAAGGG